>NW_024063354.1:0-283420 GCF_006381635.1 Hibiscus syriacus | reverse complement strand
CTATCGTTAGAAAATAAATGATCTTAGTAGCTTGAAATTCTAATGTTAGAAAATAGAAATAATCTTTGAAGTTGTTGATTATTCACTAGCTGATTCAGTTTTGCACTCTAAATTGCTTGAAAGAACAATCTTTCAACATGCAGTGATTAGCCAATTACTCTGAAATAGCGACTTTATTGATTTTAGTCACTGGCTGATTCAAGTTTTGACCTGAATTGTTCGAGAATAATCTTTCTACATGCTGGTAGCCAATGATTTTTAAACAGCTTTCGAGGAACATTACAGGCCTTAACCTTGTTGATTTTAGTCATGGTTGATGACTTGATTCGTATTTTGACCCTGAATTATTCGAAATAACAATCTTTCTTCATGCTTGGGGTAGCCGATGACTCTTTCATAGCTTTCAAAGAACACTCAAACCCCTATTGACCATAAGGTACGTGTTTTATTCCATTCTTCAGTTAAAAGATAGTTAATGATCAACCTTTCAAGAACTGAACGAGGAATTTGAAGGTTTTGCAAGTATTGAACTGTGTGAATCCGCATAAGGAAGTGTTACGAGGAAAATTAGTGTGCTTTTTACTTGATTATTGATTACTTTTCCATCTTTGATCTTGTTTATATAAATAAAGTGATATTATGATTATCCTCCTATTGAACAAAGTCCTTGTTCGAGTTTAACTTATTTGAAATATTTTAAAGAGAGACTGCAACTGTAAGACAATCTGTGGCGAGTTGCATTCTATATCGTTTAGAACTTCTTATGTCTGTACTTTGCTATGCGAACAATATTTTTCAAACCACAGAATTTTATTTGGATGAAGAACTTCTTATACTGTTACTTGATCTTAGCCTAAATCCATAGCTCTTATTTGCTTGTTACCATAAAATCCTTGAAGTAACATTTGAGAATTTGGACTTTATTCTTTTTCTTGTTTGAATGTGTCTGCTTTTAGAACTTGTTTTATTTTCAATTTGTTAATGTTAGTCCTGTACTGATGTTAGATAATCATTATGTTTGTGAATTCAGGATTTTTAAAGCTCCAAATCAGTGAATACTACATTTATGGACCCTTTGTTTGCACTTGTCTACTATTTTTTTTCCTTGAAAGGTTGATTCTCATAGAGTTTTAGTGAACATTACCCAGGTTTGTTTTCTTTGAACCTCGTTTCTTTGAATGGTAAAATTGTAAATTTAATTCATGATTTGATCTAAAATTTATATATACTTATCTAATTTTTAGTAGGTTGATTATAATTGTTCAGACGTCCAAATAATCAAAAGACTCTTAGATTAGAATCGATCCTAATTAACCAACTCACCATGGCATGGATTAATGGATGTTATATATTCATAACTTGTTGTTAGGTTATTTTATTATTTGTATTTAAATCTCTCCACAATTAAAGATAAGAATATTTTAATTATCAATATAAAGATTTAGTAATTTTTAGAGTGATTAGTTCATACAGTACAATGATTGTATAGAGTTCTAATAAAGTATGAAAGTCAAAACTTTGTAAATATTTAATAAGGTTGACTCATTATGCATTAATTATTTAATTATGCATTATATTTTATTAATATTATAGACAGAATTATTTGTTCACAACGTTGTTCTACTAGAGACATGCATAGAAAAAAAGACAAAACTTTGTAAATATTTAATAAGGTTAACTCATTATGGTTAAAGAAAATTATCATTGATAGTTGAGATCATGTCATATGTAATATTGTCGGTGATACATTTTTTAGTAAAGTTGATACTTATAATGATTTTACTTATGGAAAGAATGAGTTATTTTATACATCCAAGATTGAGCACGACTTGGATACGTTTGACATTTGTTGCGTACTAATACCCTTAAAGTGTTTAGTGAAAGAGGTGGACAACTTATTTGTCATGATGAAGAATTTGTTTTTCGATCCATATTAAAAAAATTTCATCTTATTTTATACTTTTAAAATTCGTGTCAAGGTGAAACTTGTTCGAATTTGACGCAAATTTTTTTGACACATTTATACTTATCGTATTAGGTTTTTATTAAAAGTGTGAAACCTAAGTGGAGTAAAATTCATACTACACAAGTGTTCTCTATTAAAAGCGTTCTCTATAATTAAGTAATTATACCTATAAATAGATAAAATGGATTAAAGTTATACAGTAAGTTGGTTAAGTCAAGCATATTCACTATTCTTTTTTCTCGATATTAGTAAAAAAAATTATCTTATTTTAGTAATATTTTATTTTAGAGTTTCTACGTAAATCTTAATACCTCTTTTATTATATAATTATTTCCAACTTTATCTTATAACATCGAGCCTTTAGGATGTATCCTGATAAGATTGAATCCAAACTATAACGACAGTGACCTACAAAGGTGCCCCATCGGTAAACTAGCCCCGACCATATAAAAAAGGAAAAAGAAATGTGACTAATTGTCGGGGTTGAAAGGTTTGATCGAAAAATGTTTAGGTCAGGGGTGACTCTCCCAGTTTAGGGTCAGGGTATATCTAAGACCTAATTGGAATTTATTCTAGAATTTACAGATTATCCACAAAGAGAGACAGTGATAGAATTCAATGTAATGCTTCTGTTTAGGTTCTAAATTTATCTATAATATTAGCAATTAACATTTGAATTTGAAACTCCAGAAATACGAAATGAATAAGAGTTGGATGGATTTCTCAAGGGTAAGCGTCGAATATCGAAATGGAGTCGAAAAATTTCTAAATTTAGCTTTTCTGAATGCAAGCCAAGAGAATATGATTCTTTGCCCTTGTAAGAATTGTGTTAACATTAACTGGCACATTCGTGAAGTTGTGTACGAGCATCTAGTTATTTTTGGATTTGTTCGGGGGTATAGAAAATGAATCTTTCATGGAGAGTTTGTATCAGATAGATCTGTTTCCATGAGTTATTCGACTTATCCAGCTCCTTCTCACCATCCAACTTTTAGAGAATATGACATGGAAGGGATGTTACGAGATGCATTTAATATGCACACTCATCAGCCGTATGTTACAGAAAATTATTGTCAGAATGATGTTAATGATTTCATTGAGATGGGAAGAATTGGAAGTGCTGAAGAGCCAAATGGAGAAGCGGCAAAGTTTTACAAGTTGCTGAATGAAATGAATGAACAACTTTATGAGGGATCAAAGTTTTCAAAGCTTTCTTTCTGCATTCGTCTTTTTCACTTAAAATGCTTGGGAGGGTGGACTGGTAACTCCTTTACGCAATTGTTGGAGTTACTAGGAGAAGTGCTTCCTTTTGCAAAAATCCCTCAATCATGCAAAGATATGAAGAAAATGATAAAAGATTTGGCTCTTGGATATGACAAAATTCATAGTTTCCGAATGATGTATGTTGTATTGGGGTGATCGAAAAAATCAGGACTCTTGCCATGTATGTGGAAAATCTTCGATGGATGATTAGGGAGGTAGAAAATGTTACTGAGGATGACTCAAGCACGATCAAGAAAAAAACCGATTAAGATTCTGCGATATTTTCCTCTCATACCTAGGCTACAAAGATTGTTTATGTCCTCCAAGACTGCTGAGTCTATGAGGTGGCATCATGATGGAAGAACCGATGATGGATTATTACGGCATCCAGCGGATTCTTTAGCTTGGAAGTCATTTGACAACAAGTATCCAAGTTTTGCGAGAGATCCTCGAAATGTCAGGCTCGGTCTTGCAACTGATGGGTTTAATCCATTCAAAATCATGAGTACTTCGTATAATACTTGGCTTGTTGTACTTGTTCCATACAATTTGCCTCCCTGGATTTGCATGAAACAATCATCTTTCATCTTATCCATGATAATCCCCGGCGAGAAAGGCCCCGGAAATGATATTGATATTTACATGCAACCGCTAATTGTAGAGTTGAAAGTTATGGGAAGGGGTCGAAACGTACGATGTGTTGACAAAGGAGACTTTAATTTACGCGCGACTTTATTATGGACAATTAATGATTTTCCTGCGTATGCAAATTTATCGGGTTGGAGTACCAAGGTCGTTACGCTTGTCCTTGTTGTGCTTAGAAACATGTTCGAAGTGGTTGGTTAATGGAAAGAAGTTCTCTTATATGGGACATCATCGTGGTTACCTGATAACCATAGATTTAGAAGTCAAAAGAATATGTTTGATGGTGATGAAGAGTTTCGAAACTCCTGACCAAACAACTGGCTCTCAAATATTCAGAATGTTGAAAAATATCAATTTTACTTATGGAAAGATGAATCAACCAAGTAGTGCACGATCAAAGAAAAAGGGAAAGCAGGTCAATGAAGAGGTTGAAGTTGACGAACAAACTGATGATGAGTCTGATGAAGAGGATGATCCAACGAGGTAGACTTGTGGAAAAAGAGTATATTTTTCGAGTTGCCTTATTGGAAAAAGCAGATTTTGAGACATAATCTTGATGTAATGCATATTGAGAAGAATGTTTGTGAGAATATTATCAGGACCATTCTGAATGATGGCAGAAAATCTAAAGATAATCTTAAGAGTCAACTTGACTTAGTGGATGCGAATTCGACATGATCTTCATCCGCAATTACGTCCAAATGGAAGAAATTTCTTATCGCCTTCTATTTTTTCTCTTTCGAAGAAAGAAAAAGAAGTATTTTGCACGATGTTGAAGGATATAAAAGTCCCATATGGGTATGCATCAAACATTTCTCGATGTGTCAATGTTAAAGATCGAAGACTTTATGGTTTAAAGTCACATGATTATCACATATTAATGCAAGATTTACTACCAGTAGCTGTTCGCGGTTGCATGTCGAGTAAGGTGACGTCTTGTATCATTGAACTTTCTAATATAATGAAAGCCATCTGTGGGAAAGTTCTAATGGTTAAAGAACTTGATAAACTACAAGATCGAGTTGCCTTGACTTTATGCAACTTGGAGAAGATATTTCCACCTTCATTCTTCACAATTATGGTGCACTGCTAATTCATCTTCCTCACGAAGCAAGAGTTGATGGTCCAGTTTTCTATCGATGGATGTACCCTATAGAGAGGTGTTATTTGAATTACACGTTTCAAATTACTACTGATTATACCTCTCACTCAAATGTATTTACCTAGTATGTTGTTTTGTGTATAGGTTCTTGGGCCAGTTGAAGTCTTATTGTCGTAATAAGTGTTATCCGGAATGATCAATTGCTGAAGGGTATTTGGCAGAGGAATGAATGAAATTTTGCTCTAGATATTTAGAAGATGTTGAAACAAGATGGAATAGACCAAATCGAAATGATGTGTTAAGTACTGATGACTTACCTCAACATTATTTCTTTGGAAGTTCTGGTCAACCATTAAAGAAAGTTGAAATTGCACACTTAGATGACACGTCTTGGGTACAAGCACATCGATATGTTCTTTTCCATCACGATTCAATAGATCCCTTTCGCACGTAAGTCTTTCGGACCCAATCTTAATGAAATCTCTTTATCTTTTATATGTCTCAATTTTTAACGACATAATATTCTTTATAGTGAGTTTAAAGAAGTATTGAGATCTCGAGCACGCTCCTGAAGATTAAATCATCGAGAGCTACATAAAGTTATTCACATAAACTTTTCATGAATGGTTAGGCCAGACGGTAAGCAACTAAATCTTATGGAACACTTATAAATTATATACGTCTTGCTTTTTATATCGACGTCAATGCAAATTAATTCACCATTCATGTGTAATAGGTTTGGAGTGGGAGAGAAGTTAGTGAAGAAGTTAAATGGCTTTCTCAAGGTCTGAATAGAATAGTTAAAAGATATAATGCCTTCTTCATTAATGGGTTCAGGTTCCACACGAAATCTCGTGAAAGATTAAGAAGGACACAAAATTGTGGAGTCGTAGTTACTTCGTCAACTACAAGTTATGCTACTGTAAGGGACAATAATACGCAGGAGGGAGAGGTCGATTATTATGAAAATCTTACGGACATTATCGAGTTAGATTATTGTGGAAAACGAAAGGTTGTACTGTTTCGGTGTGACTGGGTTGATGTAAACAAATGTATAAAATGAGATAAATTCGGGTTTACAATGGTGAATTTCTCTCGATTAATTCACACGTGTCAACGTTTGATGGATGAACCATATGTAGTTTCTTCTTAAGTGAAACAATTATTTTATTGTCATGATCCAATGGATGACTGTTGGTATGTTGTGCTTCGATATACTCCTAGAGACTTGATAGACATTGAGGATGGAAGTAGAGATGGAATTGAAACAAGATCATAAAGTTTACCTCTACTACCACAAAACTTATATAAAACTATCAGTAATACAACACAATTTCAATGGGTTCGGGAGGACGTTGATGAATATTTATGACAACTGACATTATATAAGACTTTTGTACGATTTTATATATTCATTTATTTATTTATAATGTTATAACCTTTAACATGTTGTCTTTCCATATATTCATTAATTAATTCATTTTTTATTACTCATGTTTGTTTATTATAGATATCATGCCGAGGAGAAAAATAAATGATTTGCGGGTTGTTCGAGCTTCTGAAGACCATGAAGAAAGAAATAACGAGGAATCAAATGCACCTAAGTCTTCCGAAGTTCCAAAAACTGTTGAAGAAGACGTAGAAATTCAAGTAATCTTCGAAACATTATTTACTACTTTGTTCATTTTCAAAACTGGCATTTAATAATTTCTTATATAGTTGAAAATGTTGGAACGCGCAAGACTCGAGGGCGTACAACTTTGAAGGAATTATACCAACTTCCTCCTGGGCATTGTGTCAAAGTTTCAAGAAACGATGCCGGTCAACCTATTGGCCCAAAATCACGTCTTCTAGGTTACTTAGGCATAGTTGGACGTAATGCGAATCTGTTACCGATCAATTACAGTCATGGCGCGAAATGCCTAATAGTAACAAAAATCAAGCATTGGATTTTGTTAAGGTAATAATGTCATTATAATACATACTCTATAGAAATTCAATATTAATTTATACTTACAGTGCACACTTATTTGCTGTAGGAGAAATTTTCTTTAGAGGTCTCTGACGATTATGAAGCAAACGTTAGGGAAGAGATGGAGGGATCACAAGAGCTCCTTAAAGAAGAAATACTTCAAGAATGATCTCAGCCTTGAAGAGAAGTTGCAAACAGTCCCACCAGGAATGCTCAGGTACCAATGGGAAGATGCAGTCAGATTTTGGAGTTCACAAAAGGACATGTATGTATTTTTCATAAATAATTGTAACGAATTGTAAATCATCATTAAAGTGGTTGTTTGACATTATAGGACCAAGAGCATATCGATGTTGCTAGCAGCAACACCAAAAGTTTACGCATACGGCTGGATCGAAGAGTTTGCTTGTATAGCTCATGAGGAGATATTATAGATTATTGAAATAGTTTTTTGTATTCCATGTACATACTAACTGATAGTAATTATATTATGGTTCATTGTAGGAAAATATATCCGGTTCTAAAGTTGGTCAAATCCAACTCTTCGACATGACACATACGAATGATGACACTCCTATGACTGTTGACGCTGCAGAAATTATGGTACATTTTTTGGGTAGATGTTTTAAATTTACCTGACTTTATTTTATTTGTACCATGAAATTTTTTTTTTAATTAATTATTCACTTTATTAGGAAAAATTGAGGGAGAAAAAGGCGGAGTATCATGTTACTGCTTCGAGTCAAGGTATTGTTAATGATGATGACATTGAAAACCAAGCTATTAATGACGTTTTGGGTCCTGAAAGATATGGCCGGGTGCGCTGTCAATGATCATTCGTTACTCCCACCAAATATTTTGAGCCAGTTCATCACAGTACATGTCATCACAGTCTCGATCTTCCCACCAAGAAGTTAGTCGTTTAAAAGAAAAGTTGGCTGAGATGGATCAACAAATGGCTAACTTGATAGCGGAAAATGAAGCAAGGAAGAGAGAGAGCAGCAGCAGAAGCAGCCAGAGAAGCAACGGAAACAGCTAGAGAAGCAGCGGCAGCACAGAGAGAAGCACATATCAGTAGAGATGTGAAGAATTTGAAAAACGACTAAATGATATGATGTTGATGATTCAGAAAACACAACCTCAGAATCCACCATCGTAGTCTCATTTATGTTATGAGCATTCTACTGAACCTTGTTTAACTGAACATATATACGTTAATGAAAATTTTTTTATTATATTGGATTTGATGTTGTTTTTATGGATCTAGAGTTTGATGTTATTATTGTTTTGTTTGTTGGATAACGTTAGATGTTGAAAAAACAGTTTTGGGGTAATCAAGCATAATTTTTAGGACTGTTAAATTGTGTTATTTAGCAGCGTTTATAACAAAAAACGCCGCAATATACCATACATTTAGCAGCGTTTTTATTCTAGAAACACCGCTATATACAGACCTTTACCAGCGTTTTTGCTAAAAATGTCGCAAAACATCAACACCTACTACGGCGTTTGTGGGAAAAACGCCACAAAACATCAACACATACTGCGACGTTTGTGGGAAAACACCGCAAAACATTAACACCTACTGCGACGTTTGTGGGAAAACACCGCAAAACATCAACATCTACTGCTGTGTTTGTGAGAAAAATGCCACAAAACATCAACACCTACTAGGGCGTTTTAGAGAAAATCGCCGCTAAACATCATAACCTATTGCGGCGTTTGTCTAAAAAATACCGTTAAATATCAACACCTATTGCGGTGTTTTTCTGACAAATGTCGTTAAATATCAACACCTATTACAACGTTTGTCACACAAACGCCGCAAAATATCAATACCTATTGCGGCATTTTTTTGTTAAAAAACGCCGCGAACTTTAGTGACGCTATTTTTAATGACGATTTTCGCGACGTTTATCTTAACGCCTCGTGTGTTTTTAGCGGCGGTTATAAACAACGCTAAAGATAAAAAAAAGGCCACAAAAAATCTATTTTACTGTAATAATAATAATTTTTAATTTTAGGAGTACAACCAGACGACTATTCATATGCACTCCACTCTTGATTCATCTATGATAGTAATAATAACTCGCAACAAAGGTGGTATTTTTTTCTAAGTAATTTAAATCCAAATATTAACCAAAAAGAAAATTTAAATAACATTATTTGTAAATTATATATCTATATATCTATATATATATATATATATTTATTTATTTAGATTAAAATAAGATGTATACTACAATAAATACGTAATTGTAACCTATGAAGATCACGTACATCTGTCATTAGTTTATTGCAAGAGCCTTGACATGTTACATCCTAAGATGGCTAACAAGGTCGCAAATTGCATTCCTGGTCACATGTGTATGTTCATGAATGGTACAAGTCATCTAACTATAGGGTATTAAGTCATTAGACTATTAAAAATTATAAAATAGTCATCTAACTATAAGGTATTACTTTGTTAAGTTTCTCGATTATTAAAAGTTATAAAATAATCATTCGATTATTCATTATATTCTAAACTCGTCATTTTTTGTTAAAAAATTAGCGGTTGTCAACTCTTCTGGGATCAAATTTATCATATCATAGTCATCAGTTTAATGTCCATCTCATAATACCATTATTTTTAATGAAAAATGACGAGTTTGAAATATAATGAATAATCAACTGATCATTTTGTAACTTTTAATAGTCGAGAGACTCAACAAAAAAACACTCTATAAAAGAAGGATTATTCTAAAACTTTTAATAGTTTAAGGACTTTATAAAGAAGTATCCTATAATCGAAGGACCATTTTTATATTTTACCGATAAATATATAATAAAGTAGTTAAAGATACGAAATGAAATGACCATCCAACTCAGTTGGTAGAGTATAACGCCCTTAATTTTTAAAGATACGAAATCTCAACCGTTGAAAGAAAAGCTAGAATAGCCGTCATATTTAGGGCATTATTTGTCATTCGATCCCAAAGATTTAATTTGCTATCTTCACTGCAAACAAAAACCCTTCCAGTCTCCGCCTCCATATACGGAGAGAACGAAGTAAAATGGTTCAGCGGCTTACATACCGGACGCGCCATAGCTACGCCACCAAGTCCAATCAGCACTGGGTCGTCAAAACTCCTGTAAATCGATACTCCTTTAATGGTTTATTTATATAGGGACAAATTCGTTTCTTCTTTTTGTTGACATTGGTTGATTTTTGAAGGTGGAAAACTTGTCTACCAGACAACTAAGAAGAGAGCTAGCGGACCTAAATGCCCTGTTACTGGCAAACGAATCCAAGGGGTTTGTTATTTTTATCAACTTTTACCATTTTTTTATATCATAATGTATGGGTGTTGAAAATTAGTAGGGAAGGAGAATGAGAATTTATGCTTTTAGAACTGTAATGTTTTGAGTTGGTGGGTTGTCATCTTTTGGAGGAATATCTCAGAATGCAGATTATTTATAAATTAGATCCAACAATTTGTGCATCCTTATCGTGTTATTTTTGTTAATCTGATGATGTGCCATGCTAATCTGTTGTTGATTGTTTTTCTAATCGAAGTCGGCTAAAATTTAGTGCTGCAAACAGCTGGCTACATTTGTAGTTTGTTTTTGTTATATAGATTCTCATAATTGCAATAATCTTGTCCTAAGTTCTTGTTTGTGAACTTCACATTTTGTTTGATTCTGATTTACTCTCATACTGTAAAAATATAATGAATTACTGCTTCAATTTATATTCTTGCTGTTCTAATCTTCATTAAAAAACGTGTTGTGTTTCCGAACAATAGGAATGTTGCGACGAGATGAAGTTCGGAGTGGGACTAAAACTTGTTTTTTTCCCCATTTAACTTAGTGTTTCAGTTGTTTTCAGAGTGCTAAATTATTTGTCTTTGTTGAACTTATCTATTCCTTTTAATATGTGCTCTGATTATGCTACTCAACCGACTATTTGATGTAGTAAGATTCTTCCCAATGTATTCGGTACCTGTTTTTGTGCAGATTCCTCACTTGAGACCTGCTGAATATAAGAGATCTAGTCTACCTAGGAACCGGAGGACCGTGAACTGTCCATATGTGGTGTGTTATCTGGTAGTGCAGTCTGGGAAAGGTGTGCTTTCATTTGATTTTGATATCCGATTCACACCCGAAGTAAATTTACTTTTCTTTTGTACCGGTGAGTAATTAGTTGACATTCCGATGTTTGTATAGGATCATTAGGGCATTTCTGGTTGAAGAACAGAAGATAGTGAATAAGGTTTTGAAGATTCAGAAAGCCAAGGAAAAACAGTCATCAAAGAGCTAAAAGATGAGATAACGGAAGGCTTTACTTTCAACTCTACTTTGATTCAATTAAATTTTGTGTTTAAGGGATTATGAATTGGTGCACATTATTACTCGTGAGGTGTTTGTTTTAAACATTAATGAAGTTGCTAGCAAGAATCCTTTCATCTCTAGCTTCTCGATCTGTTTCACTCATCCAAGGTGCATGCTATCTAGTAATTTTCCTCGTGCTAATTTTCTGGGGTCTTGGTTGTTTTGGTCATCGATGGAAAAAATTGCTCCGAACCGGTTCTATCCAGTATGGTAGATTCCCAAGAACTGGGGATTCAGTGACTGTAAGAAAACCAGTTCTACCAACAAAAGCCTGGATTAAACCGATAAAAGGAGATTACTAGATAGTATTCTAAAATTTCTGTAGTCTATTGATAACATATGCCCTAGAAACACAGCTGTCCGAATCCTAATCTTAAAAGGAGAATAACATTCCTTCTTACTATTGAGTTCTCTCAATAGATTCAACATAGATCTTACGAATACAAGGTCAAGTTGAGGAAGCTTTGAGCGTGTTCTCTCTGACAATCTTTAGCATGGCCACAAGCTCGTGATGGGGTGGATACCTTTCACCAATGATAGCTCTTTCGTGGCATCTACCCACCCGAACACCATGGGATTCTTTTCAGGGTCCAAAACTTTAACACCAATAACCTCTTCATGAGCTTCGTAGGTGCTGAATATTGAACAAATAAAAAAAACAACCCTAGATTCTCAGTCACAGCCGAGGCTGATGGTGGTGAACCTCTCTCTTGAAAAACCCCATCATCCCCTCTTCCAGCACCTTCATTTTCTCATACATTTCATCAATAACTTTCGCTTGATCTTCTCCTTCAGACGCGAACACCCTGTCTTGGCCTCGAACAACTGTGTTCACGGCTGACATTAACATATTACATCTACAATCGATAGAAAATATATATACCAAAGATTTGTTATTACCTTTTTACCTCTTGTTGAATGAAATTTCCCAGAAATGAACCTTACCTCTCTCAAATGGATGATTCCAGGTTTCATCGATGTATTGTAGGATGATAAGGGAGTCGACAACAGGTTTTTGGTCGTGAACAAGAACTGGGATCTTCTTGTAAATAGGATTGTAGTTGAGGAGGGATTGACTCTTGTTGTTCGTATCTTCTATGTATTCATAGGGTATGCCCTTAATTCTAGGGGCCATTTCCACTCTTTGAATACGGATTCGCCCCTACTCCATGCAACATCACCATGTTGACCATCTATTCCTTTTGTTTTTCTATCAGATGGATGCTTTTGCAACTTATAAATATATTCTACAATGGCTGTTTGCCCTGGTTCCAATACATCATTTGCTCGACAATGGTTAATAATTTGACGTTTCACTTTAAAAATTAGATTATTTGAGGTCATGAGGATCCATTTATCTAAAGATGAGCTCTCTCTTCAACATGTTAGATTAATATTTTGTGAAATAATTTTTTTAATAATAATTTTTATTAAAATATACTTTTTATTTAAACATATATTAAAAAGGATAAACTATACGTTTATCATCTTAACTATCATATATGTTCTACTTTAGTCAAGCAACTATATCTTTTTTTAAAACCATACCTAGTGACAGATCCAAAAATTTAAAAATGGTTGTCCAAAAATTTTAATACTTTTTTTTAAATGAGTATGTAATTTTTTTTAAAAAAATCTTCCCTTAATATATTGAATTATATATAATAATTTATCCTAAATAATGAGTATGCACTAGGCCCTAGGAAGCCAAGTTTATTCGTCTCTGATCATACCTAAAGTTATATTTTGATTTCATTTTATTCACTCAATGTTAAAAAATTAATAGAATTGTTGACCTGACATTTTTATTTTTTCATCGATAACATAACATTATGTTATGGTGACGCGTTAACATAACTATTAAAATTTTAACTAGTAATTAAAGTGAAACTATAATTCAATGTTAAACATTATTTAAAAAAAATAGTTGAGTAATGATTAGATTGTTAAACGTGTAGTTTACTATTAGTAGACGATGTTGACTGACCACTCACTAAGTTCGCCCTATTTGACTGAATTGAACAAATACGTGATGTGCACTGCAAGTTTATGGGCGATGGCTTCGAGTACATTTATAAATGAATCTCGGGAAAGATATACCTTCAGCAATGGAAGAATCAAACACAGTGAGGCTTCACGGGACATGGCGCAGTCCATATGCTAAGAGGGTAGAATTGGCTCTCCACCTCAAAGGCATAGCTTTCGAGTATGTTGAAGAAGATCTGAACAACAAAAGCCCTTCTGTGATTAAACTCAACCCTGTCTATAAGAAAGTCCCGGTTCTTGTTCACAATGGAAAACCCATTGCTGAATCGCTTTGCATAATCGAATACATCGATGAAACCTGGAAGGTTGGCCCTCGGCTCTTGCCTCGGGATCCTTACAGAAGGGCCAAAGTTCGATTATGGACCACCTTAATTCATCAGCATGTAAAATAGAACAAAAACCCAAAGCTAATATGTGTTTTTTTTACCGAATTTCTGCTTTTCTTTTTTATGCTTTCATTTCATACAAGATGATATCTTTGAATTGTTAGGTAGGTGTTGTTAAAGTGATGGCTTTATTGTATTGCCATTAATAAACAGAATGCCCTTGCCATTGGAAATGAACTGCATATGGGCAAGGTTAAGAAACTACACAAGTGCTAGCTTTTGTATGAATAGATTGCCCTTGCCATTGTATTGCCATTTGATCAAAATTCATGTGTAATTTCGTTAATCTACGTAAATTACAGACACTCTTTCAATTTGAGAGTCGAATCGAATACTAATTCGCATTGTTTAAAGTGTTTACAGTGTTGAAAACTGCTGGAGAGGCACAGCAGAGGGCGATCAGTGAACTGTTGGAGAAACTACAATTGCTGGAAGAGGGAATAGATGAGTTTTATCCCAATGGAATTCCTTCAATGAGCCATCAAAACATGGGAATTCTGTAAATCCTGATGTGTTGTTTGTTTGGACTAGGGGAGTAAACGAGTCGAGTCGAGCCCGAGTATTGCCGAGCTCAAACTCGACTCGAACTCGAAAACTCGCGAGCCTAAAATTTTCAAGCTCGACTCGAACTCGAAAGAAAATATTGAAACTCGACTCGAACTCGAAAAGGCTCGAAATCAAAAAAAAATTCAAAAGCTCGATTGAAACTCGAGACTCGAGCTCGATTGAAGCTCGATTTTGAGCTCAAACTCAAACTCTAATTTGAGCTCGGTTCAAGCTCAAACTCGATTCAAGCTCAAACTCGAACTCGAATTTGAAACTACAAAAATCTTATATTACATTTAAAATATATAAATAATTTTCCCTTTAATCAACAATCACCAATACATTTTTTTATGATAATATGAACTCATTTCAAAAACATTATAGGATGCATACAAGAGTAGTTATTGTTGTAGAACATGTTCTAAACACATAAGATTAAACATGCGCCCACAACAGACAACCATTTACAATCCTCCCCAAAGCAAAACAACAACTCTTGCCATAAAGTAGTGTTTCAAAACTCAAAATACAAAGACAAACAGAGTTGTCGAGCAAAAAACATACAACAGTTTACAAGTTTAAATTGAACATATCAGCTCTGGCCTTATCTTCAAACTACCATAGAAATCGAGTAACATTAAAACAACCAAAAATAATAATAATAAATTGATGAAGAATTGGTGATTCAAAACAACCGCAGTCTCCACAAATTCAAATCGTAGCAAAAAAAAATATAGTCAAACATCCTGATTGTTTTATTTTACTTTGGAATGAAACATATTGGTTATGTTCATTGTACAATATGTTAGAAAGAGGAGGCAACATAGCGGTCGAATTGAAATATAATTGTCATCGTCGTATTAAAAATAAATAATAGCTAATATACTTTCTTTATCTCTGTAATTCTGCTTGAAACTATAATATCGGAAAATCACAGCTACCTATCGGAATGACGACAATGGCTAGAATACTAACTATTCTTCTGGTGAATGTGGAGATCATAATAGCAGAGCATAGATTATGTTCCAAGAAATTTTAATAAACATGTTTCTAGTCATACTCATGAAAACATATTACCGAAAAATAAGAACACGTGCAATGATATTTGTTCGTGCAACTCGTTGACATTGCAGTAAAAGCTTGTTATCCAAACTACATGTGTCGTGATATACAATTCAACCAGAAAAATCTGGGATATGTGCAAGAGGTTATGCAAATCAAGTTGACACACAAGTTCTAAATTATAGCATACGTATTCAACGCTTGAGAAGAACAATGAATATATGGCAACTTTCATGAGACGTGAATGGACAAATAAGAAACATGTTTGTTAAAACGAGTGCCTTTGATAGATAACTTCAAAATTGTGAATACAAGAGAAACCACCTGAAAAATCAGATGGAAAGGGGATAACAAGTATGAATACCGATTTGTGTTCATAATATTCAATTTTTTAGATAAGATTAAACGATTAATAGAAAGTTTTTACCTGATTCATTGCAACATAGGCATGCCCTTTATGTATAAACACCCGGCGACCAGCTACAAGTTCTGGAACTTCTTCAAAGGCACCTTCATAGGGTGGAAGCCTGGAAGGTGCACAAATAAGCCAGTTAAAACTAGAAACTATGTCAGATTTTTATCCAAGGATTAACCCTGGCCTATGAAGACTAACTATGAGACCATCGATGTTCTCTCTGAACCATAAATCACCAACCAAGAATTATATTATATTTAACACTGTTTAATCTAGACCCCTTTATTTCTCCATCCACGTGCTTACTATTACTAATACAGGTAAATGGTCAGAGCACTATATACACCTAATTGCAGTATTACTGAAATAGGTTATTATACAATATATTAACACATGGCTACAAGAGATGACTTCCAGTAGTAAATCAATTCTTTTTCATAAGGGGTAAGCAACCACTGCATTTTGGTTGAAATGTAGAAGATCAAGAAAACACAATAGTACCTTGTAGAATATTGCATTAGCTGCAAAAAGAAAAGAAAAAAATAAAAACCAATCATAATATAGACAAAGGATCAAATAATGTTTATATTTTTATTGGTAATCATAGTTTTATGACTTAGACAAGCATACATTATTGGAGGGATTGAAACTATGAACGATTATGCTTCAAAATGGACCACAAAGGAGAGAGATACGACACTGATAGAACTTGGGATGAGCCTCGCCGTTCAGCCTATGCTCTTTATAAGTATTTACTGGTTGCGGGAAAAAGAAAGAAAAACTAGCAGTGGCCAGAGAATAGTAAGTAAAACCTTACTTTCTCGTCGATAGGAGCTAGCCTTTGTCGCTCGGAGTCTTGGAGGAGCGTTTAGGCCACGGTGGCTGTGGGTTTCTGCTAGGGCTGTGCGAGTGGACAAGGTTTGAGAGGAGAACGACGAGGGGGGAAGTTTTAGCCAGGGAATGTTTTGAGGGGGAAATGAATTAGGGTAAGAGTTTTTACCCTAGATATCTTGCTTTAGTGTTCCTCCAATTTGTGCTTGTTTTTAATTGTGTCTTGTAATTTTAATTATTTGACATTGTAATCCCTTAGTTGGCTTGTTTAATTTAATGAGTAATTTCTACTTTGTATGCCAATTTTCAGTTTTATATTGTTTTGGTCCTTCATGGCATTTTTAAAATATGAGTTTAAGTTATTAATAGTAGGTTTAAGTTTATATTGTTTCATCTTAATGTATGTGCATTTGCATTTCATTCGTATGTATGCATGTATCGTGTAAGCACACTTTAGTTTAGGTAATAATTTAGTCCCTGTTTAGGATTGTCTTCTTTAAGTAGTTGTGTATAAATTAAACCATTAACCATAAATTATAAACCTTAAATCCTAAACTATAAACTCTAAATCATAAACCCTAAAACCTAAAACCTAAACTATAAATCATAAACCCTAAAACCTAAACCATAAATCCTATCACATAATTATAAGGGATGAGATGTCTTAGTTGTATTATAGAATTTTTAATATGTTTTTAAAATTTTATAATTATCAATAATATATTTTTAATAATGTAATTTTAAAAAATCTAAAATTATAATATAACATTTTTTCGAGCTGTTCATAAGCTTTTCGAGTCGAATATCGAGTAGCTCATTTCGGCTCGTTAAGAAATCGAGTCGAGTCCATTCGATTATAGTATTTATCGAGCCTTGATCGAATCGATCTCGAGTAGCTCACGATCATTTACCGCCTAATTTCGACCTTAAAGCTCCAAGAGCAAGTTCTTGGATTAAAGATAATTAACCCAGAAAGAACACCGCTGATGTTCTTCTCCTGGTTGACAGGCATAAACCGGGTGCCTTTGGTGAAAGAGTTAGCCCCTGCAGAAGAAAAGACACTAGCACTTGTCCAATTTGTCAGAGACATGGCCCTTAAATCTTCTTCGGTTTGAATTCGGATGTCAGAATGGATACTACACAGTGAATCCACCATTGTCTGTCTATGTTATTAAGGGTGCGTTTGGTTCACAGAATATAAGATTATCGGTGAGAATGTAAGATTACCAGTAGGAATAAAAGATTATCAGAGAATAGGATTACTAGGAATATTATATTTTGTTTTTGGTTGGTTTAGCAGGAATGTAAGATTACCGTATTTGGTTAAAAGAATAAAAGATTATTGGAATATATATTTGACCAAATTGTTCTTATTATATATTTGTATAATATTACAAGGTGTAAAATATTTATATATTTTCTTTAAAAAATTAAATTCATAATATTTATATAATTTTTTTACAAAATTAAAAATATAAAAAAGGTTTAATAAAATGGTAAAATTTTATTTTAACCCCTAAACTTCATATAAAATTTTAATTATAGATTTTTTTTTTGTAAATCTAAAATAATTTAAGGATAAATTTATAATTTAATCTTCGTAGAATTTTTATTATTCAATGAGAGAAGAATGATATTTTTGGGAAAAAAATTTAAGGACATTTTAGTCCAAAACGCCGGTAATGTTACAATACCTAAGGGAATGGTAATGAAATTTCCAGTAATATACCCCAAAAAATTCACTATTGGTAATAAAACATTACCGTGAATGATATTCCCGGTCAAACCAAACGGGAGAATGTGGATTTCATTCACGGGGGAATCCCACATCCCCCCATCCAAACGCCCCCTAAGGGGCTGTTTGTTTGCCTTTTAATGAAACTATTCAGCGCTGAATGTTGAACCGTTCAACATTCAGCGCGTTTGTTTTGTACCTCTGAATGATTCAGTGCTGACTGATTCAACAAAACAATGCTGAATGATTCAACACAGAAGTACATTCTGAATAATTCAGAACCAGTAAACAAATAACATGCCACATTCAGAGCTAATTCATCAAGAGCCTCTGAATCATTCAACATTTGAATCATTCACCGCTTAATCATTTTAAAGTAAACAAGCATCCCCTAAATGTCGGTTATGGGCATGTTTCCAACATATATAGGTCCCATTTTTTTTAAAGATTTCATGCATTTTGAGGGTCTTTGGAGGGTCATATATCTTGAAGGGTAGAACTGGTTACAATGTAACCGTTCACATCAATATATATATATATATATATATATATGTCTATATATTGCATCAAAGAACTCATCTAAAATTTGATGATTTTCATGCAAAATAAATAAATAAATAAATAAAAGTGTTAATTTAAAATAAAAATATTTAAATTATTAAAAAATATAAAAGCTGAAAATGTGTGGAAATATTAAAAATTAGATGTTGGAGAGTTAAGATAGAAAAAAATAAAAGATTAAAATAGTTTTCTTTAAGGTGTCATCAGATCAACGGTGAAGGTACTAAACTGTTGAAATGAAAGTACTTTTGGACATAGATTCATGTTTTGAATCGAAGTACCATTTTAAATAGAGAAAATAACCTCAGTGACCAAAAATCTTAGATAATATACGATTTTGACCAACTTTTTTTGGATTTGCGAAAATGACCAACAAAATCGCAATGCGATCTCTAATTCGCATTGCGATCTCCACTATCGCAAATTCACGTTGCATTTCGCATTGCGATAGTTGAAAATCGCGTTGCGTTTTTCCATTTCGCGTTTCGATAGTTGGAGATCGCGTTGCGATAGTTGAAATCGCAACGTGATCTCCACCATCGCAAATTCGCGTTGCGATAGTTGAAAATCGCTTTGCGATTTTCCATTTCGCGTTGCGATAGTCTATAGTTGTCGTTGCAATTTTCCAAATTCGTTGAAAAAAAAGATTTTGTTTCTTAAGAATTTTCTCTAAAAAGATAGTATACGCGCGGACGTGTCGAAGACACGTATTACCATTACCATTACCATTACCATTACCATTACCACGACCACGACCACGACCACGACCACGACCACGACCACGACCACGACCCGAGACGAGACGAGACGGCGGCGGCGGTGCGCGAGAGTCCCCCTTGTTCTCTATCACTCAACAAGGAAGTGGGAAAGCCAAGCCTTAAATACCATTCCCAATAGTGTTTCCAATACAATGTGGGATTGAGCATTACCAACACTTGTTTCCAATACAATGTGATTATTCAGGAAACAATTAACAATCATGCACCTTAAAACAACTGAATCAACAACCAATTACATTAGTATTATACGATTAAATATGTCATAATTAAAAGTCAATCTACAATCAATCGCGATTATTGTAATTTTAAGCAAAACATTCAAAAATAATATCACTATTTAAGGCTCAATCTCACATAGTATTGAGAACAAGTGTTGGTAATGCTCAAATCCCACATAGTATTGGAAACACTATTGAGAATGGTATTTAAGGCTTGGCTTTCCCACTTCCTTGTTGAGTGATAGAGAACAAGGGGGACTCTCGCGCGCCGCCGCCGCCGTCCGTCTCGTCTCGGGTCGGGTCGGGTCGGGTCGTGGTCGTGGTCGTGGTCGTGGTCGTGGTCATACGTGTCTTCGACACGTCCGCGCGGATACTATCTTTTTAGAGAAAATTCTTAAGAAACAAAATCTTTTTTTTTAACTATCACAACGAATTTGGAAAATCGCAACGACAACTGTAGACTATCGCAACGCGAAATGGAAAATCGCAACGCGAATTTCAACTATCGCAACGCGAAATGGAAAATCGCAACGCGACTGTAGACTATCGCAACGCGAAATGGAAAATCGCAACGCGAAATGGAAAATCGCAACGCGATTTTCAACTATCGCAACGCGAAATGGAAAATCGCAACGCGATTTTCAACTATCGCAACGCGAAATGGAAAATCGCAACGCGATTTTCAACTATCGCAACGCGAAATGGAAAATCGCAACTCGATTTTCAACTATCACAACGCGAAATGCAACGCGAATTTGCGATAGTTGAGATCGCAATGCAAATTAGAGATCGCATTGCGATTTTGTTGGTCATTTTCGCAAATCCAAAAAAAGTTGGTCAAAATCGTATATTATCTAGGATTTTTGGTCACTGAGGTTATTTTCTCTTTTAAATATTTTAAATACTTTAAAAGAGCCCCAAAACTTTGAAAACTCTTATTTCAACCCCTAAAACCATGTCGGACGTCACCTTTTGCCATCGATGAAGCTCCACCCGACCTCACCTCCACCTGACAATCGACAACTCTATGAAATCACGACCAATCGATAACCAATCGACGTTTGGACCTCGACGAACCCTACACAACAAATCGTGCCCACATACGATCTTGACGGTCAATCGGTGACAAGTATGCAGCGTATAATTAGAAAGATGGCAAGGACTAATTCGACAAGTTAGGGATTTAAGATTCTTAGGGATTTGAGGTTTTTGTAATTTAAGAGAAATTAGGATTTTTTTAATAAATATAATAATTTTTTATTTTATTTTATTTTTCAAAATTACCAGAGTGTGACACATATCACTTAACGTGGAAATTTAACGGTAGTTACGGTCCAGGCACCTAAAGTGGTAACATTTGTAACGTTAGGAACTTGGATGTTTCAAAAAAAAGTTTGGGCACCTATTTGAGAAAATAATATAGTTTGAACACTTATTTTATACTTAAGCCTTCTTTTTAGTATGATTAAATTTTCCGTCAAACGTTTATTCTTTCAATTTAAACTTGACGAGTTTTGACAATCGCAACAATCGTCGGTTAATTTGAATGATAGGAAAATTCATTTGGCTAAAAATTAACATAAGTCGATTTTAAATTGATTTTATGATAAAATTTAACCAAAAGAAAGAAAGAGAAGAAGAGTAGTTTTGTAATTTTTTCAATCAGAAAAACAATCGAATGACAACCGAAGTAACAACAAAAGGGGTAGTGACGTTTACCATTGGAAAGAAGAGAAGTTAAGACTTTTTTTTTTAAAGATTTTTAACGTGTTACGTCAGCTTTTCTTAACGACAACAACTAGCGATAATGATCATAAGTAGCATGAATTTAAAGTTTAATGATTGTAATGCAAATTTTAAAAGTCCAATGACCAAAGTGGAAGTGCTAATAAATTATGTGACCATCAATGTAGTTTACCTTTAAGTTTTTAATCCAATATGAAAATCAAATTTGGAAATGAAATTTGAATTTCTGAAAGTAAATATTGGGAGCAAGAATAATTTATTGTATTTCTAGATATTTATTTTATGGACTAAAATGAATATTTGAATAATTTAGGGAGGCCAAACACAGTTTACCCTTAGATTCTCCTGCACGTTAATAAAATAATTTCCTTTATCATGGAATTAGTTGTAGAAAGAAGAGCGAAAAGTACGTGTATATATGTAGAGAGAAAAAGGAGATGAATTGTCAATCACAGCCACAGCAAGTAGGATCTCATGATTATCAGCTTTTGCTGCTTAAGAAACCCAGTTATCTCCACTTCTTCCTTAAACCTCTGATATCTTTTCTAGCTTCCCCCCTTGAAATATCAACCCATCATCTAGTTGGATCCCACTTGTTCTTTCACCTGCATGTTTGAGACGATGGATGGAGAGAAGAGGAAAACCACCGGTCTCGGTGAGGTCTCGTTTTCTTCTTACCGTAGCACCGCCGAAGAGATCTTTGTGCATAAGATTGCAGAACCTCGATTGACAAGAAATAAGCGCCCGGAGGGAGAGATCAGTGTTTTCGGAGCTGAAAAATACTTCAATACAAGATTCGACGACGACGACGACGACGGTGACGGTGATGATAGGTTTTCAAATAAGCGAGATGATCCGCCGCATCAGACTGGTCCCCGGCGGTGGCCCGGGACACCGAGTGCAAGCTCCGAAGCAAGTTGGAGCAGCCAGAGTGTTTTGTTACGAAGTTTCATGAAGGATCGATCAATAAACAAGAAGAAGAGGGTTGATGGGAGGAGTTTTTTGGCTAATCTTAGCTGCACCGGGTCTTGTTCCAATGGGAAATCTGTTTATGTCAATCAAGATGTTGATCGCGGAAGGGTTCATGTTCAAGAAGTGAACAAGAAATCGATTCGACCGAGATTTAGTCCGAAAGACGAGATCAATCGGATGAAGGTGTGTTCGGTCCCGAGACTCGAAACACAGCTGGATGATCCACGGAAATCTCTGGAAGTGTTCGGATCCACAGCAATGAAGAAAGGGGACGTAACCAAGAATCTCGAGAGGAAACTGTCCATGTTAACTTGGGATGCCATCCCCAAAGCTCCCTCCGTTTCATCCATTTCGAGAACCAATCGGATGGATGATGACGCCGGGAGTGATTGTAGCTCGGATCTCTTCGAGATCAATAACATAGACGGCGACGGTCCGTATGCACCGAGCGAGACCAGCGTCGAATGGAGCGTCGTCACTGCCGGAGCAGCGGACTCCTCGTTTGTTTCCGATTACGACGAAAAGAAATCGAAAACAGTCAGTAGAGCGTCCAATGCCGCCAAAGAAGCACAGAGAAGCCGATCAGGTGGGATATTGGGCTGCAAGAGTCACAAAGCAGTCATGGTCGTCGAAACCGCATACACCAAGAGTCCGAACATCATAGATAGTTAAAATCCTTTCTGTATGAACATAAATTATCTTTTTTTTTTAATTATGTAATTTGTCATGAAGAATATTTTGCATGGATATTGCCTTTTGGAAGAACTGAATGTCTCTCTGGAAAGTTTTAACAACAATGGTCCATATATTCTAGTGTCAAAAAAATTGCACAACAGCATGGGAACATAAGAGGAGAATCTGAATTTTCCTAGGCTAATTGAACCCCAAAAAGAGGGTTTATTTGACCACACTTTGTCCGCATAAGGAGAGAAGACGAGTAGTCTTCCTTAAAAATTTTAAATTATTATTTTAATTAATGAAGTTGTTTTCGTTCCTGGAATTCCTTTAATTTATCCTCTAAAATTTTTTGAAGTACGATTCCGACATAAGATCATACATCCGTCCAAACAAATTACCTTTATTCATCGCTTAAAGCCTCTCGTTGTTGTTCTCTTGATATTCAACCATGGGGACATTAATGTTTTGGGATGCCTATCTTAAAAGAAAGCCTAAAAATTGACATTTTATTCCTCTATGTGCGAACTCAAAGATCCAAAAACAAGAGGACGCAAGCATCGGAGAAAGTGGGCATTTATTTTATGTTGTTAAAACCCTGTAAGTCCCACCTCCCCACTTCTGCCATGTCGTGTTGTTTGATGAAATTATAAATTTCCATTACATATGTTAACCATTTCCTACCACCCTATGCTTTCGGTATCACACAACTGCTTCTTTTCACCTAATGTCTCGTTCTTTTCAAACATTGCTTTGCTGTTCTATTTTCCAACTTTTCTGCATTTTACACATTTTCCTCCTATTAAATAGATCCGAGTGTTAGATAGTAAATTTAGTTGATACATCACACCGACTTATAAGTGGTCATATCAAAAGATTACATCGATCAAAAGATATGAAATTCTAAAGACTTCAGGAAATTCTAAAAGCTTTAAGATTCGATAGACATACGAATGATAACAAATGTAGGACTCCCAGAGGAAAAAGAGATACAACGATACTAATTCTCAAAATTTAAATTTCAGTCGATCGTTCTCCTCTTACTAAATGGTGAATCAAGTTTATGTATAAATAATTCGATTTAATATCATTTGTATCATTTAAGATCTCAAATTATTTCGTCCAATAATTTTAGTTATTTGAAAGATGCATAATCTAATTTTAATTATTGTTCAAATTAGGGTGCAGGTTGAATTTGCACACAATAGGATGAAAAGTCTCCATGAGGTCGAAAAATGTGGCATGTCATCATCAAGTCCCTCTTTCTACTTGGCCATTTTGTGGATTCAATGGAAAGCTGAAAAGTTTCAATGGTGTTATCAAATTTAATGATCAAAACTACCAAGAATGTTGCCCACAATGACACATTTCAAACGGATAAACATGCAATTATTCATGCACACATATATATAGGTGGTACCAATAGCGGATCCATAAATATTTTTTTAAAGTAAACACATATATTAATTACATAAAAATTTTAAATGGGGTGAGTACAGATAAAATTTAAGGTGAGCATCTTTAGTAAAATAAGTAACTAATCAAAAAAAACCTATATTTAAGGTGGACACAATATTTTAGAATATATACTATTAATAAAATAAGTAACTAATCGAAAAAAAATTCAAATTCTAGGATGAGCACGTGCACCATCACTAAACTATATCTCCTCCACTAAGTACCATAAACTCCATGGCCATGAGGTTGATGTCCAATTATATTTGTTTTCGGTTGAGCCATTCAGTCCAAAATAGATCATTTTGGTCCGATTCAAACTAAAACCGAAAAATATAAATATATAATTCTATACTTAATAAATGATATTAAAATATAAGCATGAATATAAATATATAATTCAAATATACACATATGTTAGATATATATTCCTATCAAATTACAGGTCATATATCAGAATTATTTGTGGAAAATTGTAAATAAATTTGAATAAATTAAACAAAATGGTGGCGATGGAATGTTGGGATGGGACCAGTGTGGTTCAATAATAGCATTGAAATCGAAATTGTTGGAAGCTGAATAGTTGTCATTGAACCACTTGGACCCATTGATGGTTTAGACTTCAGAAAAAAGCACACCCACTTGTTTAATTGTTTATAAAAACTGTAAAAATTAATTCAATTGGTTTAGTAATTTAATGATTTATACGCAACAAATCAACAAAAAATCTATCACGTAGCATGAACATAATATGATTGTCTTTTGAATTAAATCTATCTAATGAAAAATGTTTTTAATTAAATCTATCTAATGAAAAATGTTTTTAATTAAATCCTTCGTCAATAACAGACTAAGGGATTGTTTGTTAGGCTCTGAATGTTGAATCGTTCAGCATCCAAAGTGTTTGTTTCTCACCTCTGAATGATTCAGTGTTGACTGATTCAGTAAAACAGTGCTAAATGATTTAGTATCAAAGTACATTCTGAATGATTCAGAGCCATTATCAAACAGCATGTCACATTCAGAGCTAATTCATACAGAGCCTCTGAATCATTCAGCATTTGAATCATTCAACGCTTAATCATTCAGAAGTAAACAAACAACCCCTAAATGAGTAAAAATCTTGAGCTTAGGAATGATAATAGACCATGTAGATTTGAATAACTAAAATAATTATATGATAGTATATGTTTGAAAGATTTTGAATTTTCTAAAAACAGATGGGTCCGAGCAACACCAGAACAAATGAAGAATGACCTCAAAAAAACACTCTCATAGATATTATGTTCGAATATGAAACTTCTAAATATAACAACCATTCTTTTAAGCACTGAAATTATTTGATTTGTGAAAAAAATATTAATAAACATAAAGATTTTTATAATTTCACTAGCATGATATAACGAGATTAAATTTTTGGGTGAAGTACATAAATGATTCTTCGACTATAGAATGTTGCTTTGTTAAGCCTTTTGATTATTGAAAGTATAAAATGGTCATCCGACTATAGGATGTTGCTTTGTTGAACCCATCGGCTATTAAAAGTTAAAATAATCAGGTATTATTATGTTTCATACTCGTTCTTTTCTGTAAAAAAAATTGACGATCCTCTAAGTTAGATGTTAACATGCTGATCAGGATATGATAGTCCCTTGAGATTATGAGACCATATTTTATCATATCTCAATTAGTAGATTAACATCCGACGTAAAATGTCGTTAGTTTTTTAAAAGAAAAATGAAAAGTTTGAAACATGTGAATAATCAGATAATCATTTTATAATTTTTAATAGTCAGGGACTCTACAAAGTAAGGTCATAAGGTCATACAATTGAGAGATTATTTTAGAACTTTTAATAGTTGAATGACTCAATAAAATACTATTCTATAATCGATATACCATTTGTATACTTTATCTTTTTTAAAAGGGCCTTGGCCAAAAAAAATTAATAATCTAATTCTAATGTTCATCTTGACCGGGGGAATGCTCACGTGCGACAGTCTTAATATACAGCTAAAAAAAGATGCTACCGGTTTTGTTATTGTTTAAATAACAAAATCAGTAAAAAAATGACCGGAAATATTATTAGGCGCTTAAAAATGACCGATTTTATTATTATTAGGCGTTTTAACCGGATTTTCGAAAAAAATAACCGAAAATATTATTAAAAAATAATATTTTAGATAAAAATAATAATATTATCGATAAATTTTTAATAATTTTATTATTTAAATAATAATAAAAATAAGTAACACTTTATTTTAATCTTATATTAAGATGTCGAAACTTCCCCTTTAACCGCTTGGCTCATGCCCGAAGAAGTTAAGAAGATTCCGTTCTCTATCCAAACAAAAGTATGAAGAATCTTTCCTCGTATTTCCTATACTACCCCCAAAATTCATCAACCAAGTGACTATAATACAATTGAGTTCCAGCTGTCAGATTCTTATTGATCAATCGTATATCCCAAAATATTCTCCAATGGAGAAGATATAAACTCCCAAAACCCTAGCATTTTGTCCACTCGATGCCTCACTCTTCTCCCCCGTCGATATCAGAGGAGAGGGGGGAAATAGGGTTTTAGAGAAAACAGAGAGATAGACATTTTTTTAGTTTAGCGTTTTTGATTTTTCATTGTTTGGCTGTAAGAAAGAAAAATTGGTGACAGACAAAGGAAAGAAGATGAAGGTAGCAGAGAAAGGAGAAGAAGATAACTCCGAACAAATCGACGGAGACCTCTTTCTTGCCATTGAGAAGCTTCGATAGATCCAAGACGAGCTTGAGAAGGTCCATTTTCTAATTCGCATTTGACTTTCAGTTATATACCCAGTCATGTTATTCACTGTTTTTACTGTGCTTTTTAACGGTTTATTAGAAAATTTGAGGAATCCTACTGGAAAATTATGGAGTTCCTCGTGTTCATCTGGGCTGATTCTAAGTATCCAAGTATTGAATTTTCTGTAATTACAGTTGTCCAGTCAATGAAATTAATGTTTGTAATATTTTTTCTTTGATTGTTATATACTGTACCTGATCAACTTTTTATGTGGTTTATATGTTTGATCTATCTGAATTATTTTGGACGAGCTTAATTGTTTCCTTCTTCGTGTTTAAGTGTCTACTTCCTTTCTTAAACACGTCTTTTGAGAGGTCACTTTTGGGTATTACGTCTTATTGCCGAGAAGGTGGTAATGTGGATTATTAATTTCTGTATCTGATCGGCTTCCCATGTCGTTTTTCTGATCGGCTTCCCATGTCGTTTTTGTCTTCTGCATTTTTGTAGTAAGCTTGATTATTCTCTTCCATGTGTTGAGTGTCCCAGGCTACGTTAGACCTTTTTTCTCTTTTTTTTTGGGGGGTGGGGGGGGGGGTTTAAGTATTTATGTCTTATTGCAGGTAAGCTGTTAAACTGGATTGTTGATTTCTATATCTGATCAGCTTCCTATGTCATTTTTATGTTTTGCATGACTGAGAAAGCTTGAGAGTTGAGACCCCTATCTGTTCTCTTCCACTTGACTTAAGAGTCATTAAACACGTTGTTTTGTGGGGTTACTTTAGGATATTATGTCTTATTGCCAAGTTGATTCAATTTGGATATGTTTGCTTTGAGTTGTAAGTGGTAAATGGTTATACGTGGTGTTTCTATACTTAAATTTTTGGTGTTCCTTTTTTGGTATCCACTTGACTTAAGAGTCATTAAACACGTTGTTTTGTGGGGTTACTTTAGGATATTATGTCTTATTGCCAAGGTGATTCAATTTGGATATGTTTGCTTTGAGTTGTAAGCGGTAAATGTGTCGAAACAATTTTTTTCTAAAAGGTGAAAAAGTGAGATTTTAAAAAACCACATTAATTTTTAATTACCTCTTTCAACTGATTTTTAATTTAAAAACAAATGCGATTTAAAAAACTTCTCGTTTCGAAAAATTTTGGATTTCCTTTACGATAAAAAAAATACGGTTCAAAGAGTCGCCACCAATCTTTGATTAGGGTGTGATTGGGCACCCAAAAACATTTTGTCATTTTAAATAAAAATTAATTTTAATTAAAACAACAAATTGAGGTCCGCGTTACCAAAAAATGAGTTCGGGAGTCGATTACGTGAGGGGAAGGATTAGCACCCCCACAACGCCCTAAATCGGTACCTAATCGATTAATTAACATCTTTTCAATGAACTTTATAAATTCGAATTTAATTTAATTTTTGATCTCGTAAAACAACAAAAAAGTGAATTTTACAATATTCAAAAACACTCAAATAAATTAAATTAAAATTACCGAGTCATTTTAGAAAGATAAAGAATGTTCAATTATTTACAAATATCGAGACCAGATCTTAAAATATATAACAACCTTTTCTTGATAAATTTAAATAAACGAACATTTCTTTTTCTCTCGTTCCCATATTTTAGGTGACGAATTAATTCTTTAGGTTTCACTTTCGGGATATACTTTTATTTTAAAATCATTAAAAGCGGACCTCAAATCAGTTATGACTGCCCACTTAAAATAATTTTAAATTAAAAGTATATTACCCTTAATCCAATTATGAATATATCGAGTTATGAAAATAAGGCTATCATGCAAATTGTGAAAAAAAAAATATCACGCTAAAATCAATTAAACAAAAATAAAAAACATACAATGTGACACACAAAAATTATACACATGCATTTTAAAACTAAAAATTATAAATTATGCACATTAACATATTACATATACAAATGTGACCTAAATATAAAAACAAAATCATAACATGCCAGACTATGAATTTTCAAAAAAACGATATATACATATTAGAATTAGGACTACATTTAAATAAATGTAAAATTCTACATACAAATTAAAACTAAGTAGGGATCTAAATGAAACATGCGTATAAATGAGGGATCTACACCCGAATAATCTAACAAAATTATAACTAAAACTAAAAACCGGAAAATAACTAAATTAGGACAAACACAACAGGCCAAATTCAAAAATTAACTCTCATGTGACTAATTTACAATAAGACGCTTAAATGGGGGACTAGATCACAATTTAATCTTCATCTTCAGTGACTAAAAACTAATTTACCCAAAAGAATTAATATAAAACCTAAATAAGCTAAAACCTAAATAAGCTAAAACCTAAACTAATCTAACTTCACGCAGAACATGTGTTGCCTAGCTCCCCTCTCTTCTCTCCTTCTTCGCACACTGCCCATCTATTTCTCGGCCACGCACAGCGCCGCTCTCCACAGGCCCCATGGCTGGTCATTTGGCCTCTCAATCCAACCGCTATAGAACTCTACCAGGTAAGACCCTAATCCTAACTCGAACTAAGCTAACATTTGATTTTCGTTTAACACCCATTTTCTTCCAAATTTCAGATCCGTAGCCTAAGAATGAAACTAAACCTTAAATGCCCTAAATCTAAGTTTGAATCCGAGATTCTCTCGACTCTGGCGACGTTACAACTCCGACGAAGGGACCTCAACGATTGTCTACTTCTCTACTGCGACAGTAAACTAGACTCACTCTATTTCCTTTGTTTTGAGTTTTGAATTTATATTGAAAGCTATTAAAACAAATATATAAAAAATTACAAATGAAAATAATCATAGAAATAAAATCTTACATGAATTGAATTTTGAGTTTGCTTTGTATTGCTTTCGAAAAAGGTAAGGTACCCCTGTTATATTGCGTACTCTTTGAACAGCTCGGGCCAGGAATAATACTTACACACTCTTTTTATATTTGCTTTGTTATAGAAAAAAAACGAATGAAGGATTTTCTGGGCCTTTGTTCTTGTGCTTTTCTGATTTTTTCCAGAAAATGGTCTCTGCTTTTTCTCTCTTTTTCGTGTGCTTTCTTTTCTCAATTTTTGTTATGATCCCCCTCCTCTGTGTTCTCGTGTTCCCCTTTTTTTCTGTGTAATCCCTGTTCTGTCTCCTCTCGTCCTTAATTGTCAATCAAAAACTGCCCATACCTCCTCCATTTACAGTTTATTTCCCCCACGTAAAAACTGCACATTTCAGTTTTTATTACCCACGATGAAAAAAATAAAGAAATGGCCTCCACATTTTCTTTTCTGGTTTTTAACCCCCAAAACTATTTTCATTTGCAAGTGATATGGGCCCCAGACAAATCAAACATCTACAGCTGCCCCTCTTTGCTTATTGTCGTGTAACGAGAATAGAGCAAAGATTAAAAAATGGTCAAATTTGTCCGGCCATGAGAACTTCAAAAGATTAAAACACTTCACTGTTACTTCGGGATAAATGAAACTTGAAAAATCTTCAAATGACGAGTCTGCTCCCTATTCCTTCAGGAAGTATAAAACTCGAGCAATCTTCATAAAATGTGTCTGCTCTCTATTCATTCAGAGAGTATAAGACTTGAACAATCTTTAATAAAGCGGGTCCGCTCTCTATTCCTTCAGAGAGTATAGAACTCGGAAAATCTTCAATAAACAGGTCCGCTCCCTATTCTTTCAGAGAGTATAGGACTCAATCTTTAACAAACGTGTTCGCTCCCTATTCCTTCAGAGAGTATAGAACTCGAGTAATCTTCATAAAACGGGTCCGCTCTCTATTCCTTCAGAGAGTATAGAACTCGAACAATCTTCAACAAACGTGTTCGCTCTCTATTCCTTCAGAGAGTATAGAACTCGAATAATCTTCATGAAACGGGTCCGCTCTCTATTCCTTCAAAGAGTATAGAACTCGAACAATCTTCAACGAACTTGTCCGCTCCCTATTCCTTCAGAGAGTATAGGACTCAATCTTCAACAAACGAGTTTGCTTCACTACTCTTCCGTGAAGGCTTAAGATGATTTGCTTCACTACTCTTCCGTGAAGGATTAAGTTTGAATTGCTTCACTGCTCTTTCATGAAGGCTTAAGATTGGCCTGTTTTGAAGGTCCAACCTGAAAATCAAACATTATCAATCATTAATGTATGTTTGAAAATATTATATTCAAAAATTTAGAATTTGATAAAATTTCTGAAAATCCATCTCCATCGCGGAAACTTGTCTGGAAACCATTGGATATTTGAATCTGCTTTGACTCAATTTTCGTATGAACATCATTCTTGTCAAAATCTCAAGACCAGTTATCTTCATCTCGATGCTTCAAAATCTTCAATCTTCAACTATCATTGGGAAACCTGCAAATGCTTAAGTCATCATGTAATTACGAGTGTCATGATCTTATTCATGCCTAAATGTATGCAAATATGCAATTTGATGCATTTTCTTCTTCGAAGGAACTCTATCTCTTTTTGATCTTGATGGAACTCGGCTTCATCTTGGGCACAGAACGTTTGACCAGTTCACCCCAGTTGACAATCTCAATTCCATATCTCTCGGCTTAACATGACCTTGACTCCTTTCTTACTTGAAACCCACCAGTATCCATGACCAAATTCTTGACCAATGACAATCTCTTTGGGTTTTCTTATCATGGCTGAAATTTTCTATGAACTCCAAGGTTTTAGCTTCCCGTAGCCACACAAGTTTACATGTTTAAACCATTGTCAACTTCAGAATACCTGCATTTTCCAAAACCTTTTGCACAATAATACAAAATGATCTCATGTACTTCAAGTTAAGCTATATGTTTTAACTTTTCAAAATAAGATGCTTACAAAAGGGAAACGAACAAGGAAAGACATCTCTTTATTTATATAAATGCCGAGAATTTTCAGGTAACTACATGTCAAACTTTTAACTGGAAGAAGTAAAAGAACAAAAGAGTAAGCGTCTTCAAATATCAATAATGCAAATGCTTTTGAACTGGCACGTCGTTAGAATGTCTTGAGTGTAGCTTCTGTCAAAAAGATCTCCAAAATTATGATGCTTAAGAGTATGAAACTACTTCTAAACTCCCAGATCTCTATCATTGGATGCCCTAAACCAGTATTGAATCTCATGTGCATTCAATTTCTCTTGGTTATTTCAATCGAGACTCATTAATCTTTAGTCTCATCCCTGATCACCAACTGTCATTGTTACTATCCATATCAGGAGCTCTTTCCACTTCCAAAATTGATTTAGAACCTCCACCATGCACGAAATCTGAATTTCAAATTCAACTCAAGTCGCCCTTTGCGGGTTTTCAACTTGAGACCTCCTTTGGTTCCAAGACGCCCTTTTCGGGTTTTCATCTTGAACCCTCCTTTTATTTCTCTTTTTTTCATTTTTCTCTTTTTTCATTTTTCATTTTTTCTTCCCTTTTCCCTTTTTTCTCTTTTTTTCCCTTCTTTTTCTTCTTCTCATTTTTATTATTATTTTTTTCATTTTTTTTCATTTTTTTCTCTTTTTTTCTTCTTCAAGCGAAATATCTCTTAACAGCGTCGTAATTCACTGGATATGGTAATTCTGATCCGTCCATTTCAGTTAGGACTAGAGCTCCCCCAGAAAAGGCTTTCTTGACAACATAAGGTCCTTCCCAATTGGGCATCCATTTTCCTCTGAAATCCTTCTGAATAGGCAAAATCCTTTTAAGCACCAAATCTCCCTCATGGAATTCTCGAAGGCGAACTTTCTTACCATATGCCCGTATCATACGTTTTTGGTACATCTGACCATGACAAATAGCTTTCAATCTCTTTTCTTCAATCAAATTCAACTGGTCATACCTAGCTTGGACCCATTCTGCCTCATCAAGCTTTAACTCTGACAAAATCCGAAGTGAGGGAATTTCCACCTCAATAGGTAAGACAGCTTCCATCCCATAAACCAAAGAAAACGGAGTTGCCCCAGTTGAAGTCCGTACTGAAGTTCGATAAGCAAACAGAGCAAAGGGCAACTTCTCATGCCAATCCTTATAGGTCTCAGTCATTTTCTCTATGAGCCTTTTGATGTTCTTATTGGCCGCCTCTACTGCCCCATTCATCTTTGGGCGATAAGTGGTGGAATTATGATGCTTTATTTTGAACTGTTTACAGACCGAGTCCATCATCTTATTATTTAAATTCAACGCATTATCAGAGATAATCCTCTCGGGCAAACCATATCTACAAATGATCTCCTTCTTCAAAAATTTGCATATTGTAGACTGGGTAACATTTGCGTAAGAAGCTGCTTCTACCCACTTGGTGAAATAATCTATGGCTACCAGAATGAAGCGATGACCATTTGAAGCTTTGGGCGAAATTTGTCCAATAACATCCATGCCCCACATTGAGAATGGCCACGGAGCTGTCATTACGTGCAACGGATGAGGAGGAGTATGTATCCTATCTCCATAAATCTGACATTTGTGACATTTTCGGGCATAATTGATACAGTCCGTTTCCATAGTTGACCAATAATACCCAAATCTCATAATCTGCCTAGCCATAGCATGCCCATTAGCATGGGTACCACATATTCCCTCATGCACTTCTTCAAGAATCAATTTGGCTTCTTTCGCGTCCACACATCTTAACAAGACCTGATCCAGACTTTTCTTGTATAGGGACTCACCATCAAGCACATACCCTGATGCCATTCTTCTAATAGTTCTCTTAGCATTCTCAGTGGCCTGTTCTGGATAACTCTGATACTTTATATATTGCAAGATATCATAATACCAAGGGTTTCCATCTTCTTCTTCTTCAATATTAAAACAATGGGCTGGATACTCATAAGCTTTCATTTCAATGGGCATCATATTTGAATGCTCGTTCATCTTAAACGCTGCTGCCAGTGTGGCTAAGGCATCTGCCATTTGATTCTCTTCTCTGGGGAGGTAATTGAAAGTTACTTCTTCAAATTCTTCAACAAGTTCCATAACCAACTTACGGTATTCTACAAGCTTAGGATCTTTTGTCTCCCATTCTCCTCTGAGCTGGTATATTACCAAAGATGAATCCCCATACACCTTGAGCATTTTTACTTTGCGTTCAACAGCAGCTCTAAGACCCAGAACACAAGCTCCATACTCGGCCATATTGTTAGTACAATCAAAATTAAGCCGACTGGTGAAAGGATAATGCTCTCCCTCTGGTGAGACCAAAATTGCCCCGATTCCATGTCCCATGGCATTTGAAGCACCATCAAAGTTCAACTTCCAATATTTACTAGTGGATGCAACTGCTTCTTCTACCGAAATAGACATTAAATCTTCATCTGGGAAATCAAAGCTCAATGACTCATATTCTTCCGAAGCCCTGCTTGCAATGAATTCCGCTATAGCACTTCCTTTAACTGCCGTCTGGTTTACATACTGGATGTCAAATTCGGACAATAAGATCTACCAATGAGCTAATCTTCCAGATAATGCAGGCACACCCATTAGATATTTCAAGGGATCAAGCTTGGATATAAGCCAAGTAGTATGATACAACATATATTGTCTAAGCCTTCGGGTAGCCCATACTAAAGCGCAACACAACTTTTCAATGGGTGAGTATCTTGTCTCACATTCAGTGAACTTCTTACTGAGATAATAGATAGCCCTTTCTTTCTTCTCAGTTTGGTAATGTTGCCCCAGCACACACCCCATTGAATTTTCATAAACTGACAAATAAAGAATCAAGGGTTTGCCTGAGATGGGTGGCGCTAAGATTGGAGTGCTCGACAAATAACTTTTCACTGCTTTAAAAGCTCTTTGACAATCCTCACTCCATTCCCCTGAGTTATTCTTGCGAAGAAGGCGAAATATGGGATCACACTTTTCCGTCAGCTGTGAAATAAACCGAGCTATATAATTCAATCTCCCCAAAAATCCTTACTTCTTTTTGTGTTCGTGGGGGTGGCAAGTCTTGAATAGCCTTTACTTTATCTGGGTCTATTTCAATTCCTTTTTGGCTTACTACGAATCCCAATAACTTCCCAGATATCACCCCAAAAGTACATTTATTTGGGTTGAGTTTTAACTGGCATCTTCTTAGTCTTTTAAAAAGCTTTCTCAAATTCCCATTATGTTCTTCCTCTGTCTTAGCTTTGACAATCATATCATCGACATAAACTTCTATCTCTTTATGCATCATGTCATGAAATAACGTCACCATGGCCCTTTGATATGTTGCCCCTGCATTCTTCAGTCCAAACGGTATTACTTTATAACAAAACATTCCCCACATGGTAACGAACGTTGTTTTTTCCATATCTTCAGGGTTCATCTTAATTTGATTGTAGCCAGAGAAACCATCCATAAAAGAGAATAAAGAATTTCCAGCAGTATTATCCACTAGCGTGTCTATATGTGGCAAAGGAAAATTATCTTTTGGACTAGCTCAGTTGAGATCTCTGTAGTCGACACACATTCGAACCTTCCCATCCTTCTTCGGTACTGGGACAATATTCGCCACCCACTCAGGATATTTAGCCACTTTAAGAAACCCGGCATCAAATTGTTTCTTCACTTCCTCTTTAATCTTGAGCAGCATCTCAGGTCTCATTCTTCTCAGTTTTTATTGTACCGGCTTACATTTAGGCTTTATTGGCAGTTTGTAAACAACCAACTCTGTATCTAAACCCGGCATATCTTCGTATGACCAAGCAAACTCATCCTTGTATTCTTGAAGCAATTCTATCAAATCATGTCGACCTCCAACTGACAGAGTGATACCAATCTTTACTTCCCTCTTATCCTCATCTGTCCCCAAATTCAAAATCTCAGTAGACTCTTTATGAGGCAGAATCTGCTTATCTTCATTCTCCACCATTTTCAGCAATTCAGAAGGTAGTTCACATCCCTCATCATCATCACAATCCTCAATTTCTCCTTAACATATAGGCTTCTCGAAATCAATCTCCGGGTCAGAGTCATTGGCATTCATATTATTGATATCTGAGCTCCTGAAAAAATAATGAAAGAGAAGATATATATACATATATACATATGGGAGGATCTTTTCCCATATAAATAAATAGAAATAAATAAATACATACATATATACAACAAAGAATGAATGAATGAAATGCATGGGAGAATGTTTGCCATTTGGAGCTAACAGAATGCATCTTTTATTGAAAGCAAGAAAAACAAACAGCTTAACCCTTTACATAAAATCACCTATTGCCCCAGGGTATGAACAACAGGGAGAAAGTTCCAGTGCATTACTCTGTAAAAGATTTGTAAACTACAGGCAGTTCTTCCGCAGTCCAATTGTCCAACACGAAGCCCGACGGTGCAGGATAAATGCCCATAACTCTCATTTCCTCAAATTCATCATCAGTTATAACGTTAATGCCTAAATCTCCCAAGGCATTCTCAACCATCACCTCGGTGTTCCTTGAATTCCCTTGAAACATATGTCCCCCAGATATGAAAATGCTGCTCAACGACGGGAAGGTCATGAGTTCCCAGCTAAGGTATGCACCATCCAATCTGGCCTTTCTCATTTCCTGACCTTTTTTAATTCCCCTCAGCTTATCCCTCGGAGTTGGCTGATACCCCAAACCAAATCGATCTCTTTTAGTAACAGGGCATATTGGATTCACTGGTCCTTGTAACTGACTTCCTAACCCTTTCCCAAATTTTGCTCATCTTCCAAGGGTCAGCTTGAGTCCCATTTTGGTACAATTTGACAGTCTAAGCTTTGGTATCTTCCTGCCTTCAGCCACAAATGTAGAATTGACAAACTCCAACGATCTAAAAGAACACTCGACCGCTTGCTCATCAACTTCAATATACGGAGCAGTAGTAGAAACAGAAGCAATAATGTCCTCTTCAGCATGAATACATACCAACCTTCCATCAATCACAAATTTCAGTCTCTGGTGTAATGTGGACGGAACTGCACCGGCCTGATGAATCCAAGGCCTTTCCAACAAACAATTGTACATAGGCATAATGTCCATTACGAGAAATTCCACTTCATAAGTTGCTGGACCAATATTCAGAGGAACATCAATCTTGCCTAACACTTCTCTTTTAGTCCCATCAAAAGCTCGAACCACACTTTGACAGGTTCTCATAAGTGTACTATCTAATGGAAGCTTCTGACTATTTAAATATATATAATTGCAATTTTATTTTATTATTATTTAAATATATGTAATTGTAATTTTATTTTATTATTACCTTTTATGTTTAAATATTTTAAATCTAGTATTTATTTACTATTTTTTATTTTAGTCACATATGTATCTTAATAATATATAATAGTGTTTAAAATAAAATACATATAATAAATAATAAGGACAAAATAATTCTATTATTAAAAATAAAAAAAAATTAGAAAAGAAGAGCACTAACTTTTGTTCATAAAATTTGCTATATTTTAATATTAATTCTACGTTTTTTAATTAATTATATTGTTTTACTTTAATTTTTATTTTTTTATAAGAGCACTATAATGGATACTCCACTTTCAAATATATTTATAAGAGCACTAATTTTTATTCATAAAATTTACTATATTTAAATCCTAATCCCATGTTTTTTTTATTAATGATAATTTTTTATGTATTTTATTCTTTAAGTAATTATAATTTTAAATTTTAAAATATATTATGTTAATTAATGTTTTTGGTAAACGTTTTTTTTTATATTTTAATATTTTTGTTAATTAATAATAACATTTTTTCCATATTATTTTATTCATTAATATATTTTTTAAATAATCATAATATATTATGCTAATTAATTAAATTAATTTTATAATTTAATTAAAGAATATTATTTATTTATTTTTAATACTGTCTTAGTAACTAAATACCTTATTTTGATATTTTAAAATAATAAATATATTACTTATAAAAAAACCTAAAAAATATATTTATTTTATTTTTGGTTATATCAAATTATTTTAATATTATTTCTTGGGAAGAATTATCACATTTTTATTATTTCGGTCGGAAAGAGAAATATTCGTCCTAAAATATTTTAGAGAATAGTTTCTCTTCGATTTGAAACATTGTAATATTTTTATATTTTTTATTAGAATTTTCTTTAAATAAAATTATGCGATTAAATATGGAATAATGAGATTATAAATTGAAATTAAATATAAATTTGTTAATTTATTGCAAAGACAATTAATAAACAATGTACCAATTTTGGACGTTGTGGGTGCTAATCATTCCCTACACGTAACCTACTCCAGAACTCATTTTCTGGTAAGCATACCCTTTTCGTGTTATTTTAATAAATTTTATTAAAATAACATAGCATTTTTTGTGACCAATCATACCTCGACAAATGATTGGTGGCGACTCCTCAAAGTTGTGTTTTATCTTAGGCCAGAAGAAAGACACTTTTTCGAGACGAGATTTAGAAAGCAACAACACTTGTTTTCGTCGGGTGAAATACCATCTCGACAGTTTGGCGACTCCGTTAGGGACATTTTTTAAAAGCGAGTCAAGCCACCAGATTATTAATTAATTATTTTTGCAATAAATTTAAATTTGTTTTAATTTATTTTTTTTCTTGATTATTTTAATAACCATTTTTTGCGAATTTATTAACAATTAAATAGTTGTACTAACTTGTTTGTTAATATTTTCAGGTTTAATTATATGTCTTTAGATTTAAAGAATAAATTTATGTGTTATATATTATTTTTCTTTATGCTTTTCATCACACACTGTGCACTGCATTATCATGACATGAGCTAAAATCTCACTATATCCTATTTAGTTTGAATGAGAAACTACTCTATCGTGTGGTTTTCTCCTCCGTATGAGATAGGGGACCATTCTTTGAGCTCACACCTTATGTTCCTCGTGTGTTTTCACCTCCGCATGGACATGAGGAAGTGTGTTCCTTTGAATTGAACTCAGTCCGAAAGTCTGTAATGGACTAAGATTGAGGGTTTGGTAGCCTAATGGGACACTAACAAAGGATAATTCGATGACCCATTTCACCTTAGAGCCATAAATCAACATATAATAAACCTAGAGCTTTAGTCTAGGTAGAATCTGACCCAAATAAGTCTCGTAAGGTTAGCACACAAGGAAAAGAATGTTAAGTCTTTTAATTTATTTAGTATTGTTTTATTTTCCGAAATAAATGCATGCGAACTAGAAATCGTACGGTTAGGTTATTTTTCTAAACAAAACATGAGGTTAGGATGCATATAATCTTTCATTTCTATTAAATATTATTAACCATTTTCCTTATCTTTGTCTATTCTGTAAATACATTTTATTTTCTTCTAACTTGTTTATATTGATTTCTTTTGCTTGCATTGCATAATCATGGCATAATCAAGGGTGTTGATTCAAGATTGGTCATCAAAATAAAAGGTTTTCATTATGGATAAAGGGATTCATGATCAAGTAAACTGTAACACAGCTAGGGAATGACATCATATGTCTGTCGAAGAGCAAAAGGAGATACGAGAAATAAGAGAGCAAATGTACAAGATGATAGATAGAATATCTGTTTTGATCAAAGGAAAAAAGACTCTTGTACAAAAAGAGAGAGAGCTCAATGAACATAATCTTGCAATATCATATATACAAGGGACTTCTAATCCTAACCAATTTGAGATATCACACACAGTCATCTTTTGTATCAACAAGTTCTCTATAGATACCAAGGAAATGGTGACAACTGTAGAAGTTCCCAAAGATGAAAAGAAGTTATGCAATCAGAATTCGTCGGTATTTAAGAGTATTTTCCCAACATCGGAAACTCAAGATCAATCCAAGATGAAAGGTGGTTTTCATTTTGATGATATTCTTATATCGTATAAGGAGTTGTACAAAAAGCTACTAGAAGTGCGAGAAGTGGCACCGTATTATGTGAAACTATGCCAATCTCCATATTCGAGTTGGTATGATATCAATGTTCATTGTGAATATCATGCCGGAATTCAAGGACATTCCATTGAGAATTGCACCTCTTTCAAGCATCGAGTTCAAAATCTTTTGGATTATGGAATTTTAGAATTCGAGGTAAAAAATCAACCTAATTTGGTAATTGATTATTCCATCAAGTTGATACCAAAAGTATTCAAAGGTAAGAGTGTCCAGAAGGAAGAAGATCTGGAGAAATATGAAGCCCAAATGTATCATTTGAAAATTGAAAATGATAAATTGAGCGCGAAAATGATAAATTGAGCGCAGAAATGAAAACCATGCATAAGGATTTTCAAAAGATCATTTAAACCTTTCAAAAGGCTGGTATGGGAAATACTTTGGAAGAGTGGATAACAGAGGGCATTAAGCTGAAAAAGAATTGCAAGACACACAAAGATCGGACCAAGAAGTTTTCTCATGATTTGTGGATTGCAAAAGAAAGGCTCAATACATCTGTCATCAATTTGGAAAGATGTCAAGTCGAAAATCAAATGTTGAATAGGGTTATAATCAACATGGAAGATTCATATCATATCCATCAGTGTGGAATTGAAATTGAATTAGAAGACATTAAAGTCAGAAATAAGAAATTGATGAAATTTGTGGATCTTATACAAGAATTCCTTGATCACAAAAGTTCTCTTACAAGAGAAAATGAACAATATTGTCTACAAATCCAATAATTAACATACAAGATGAATGAAAAAGATAATGTCATAAAGGAATTTGCTGTCCAGGCAAGCAATATGGCTCATAAACTGATTGATTTAGCTGGCTTTACGCAAGAATTAAAGCAGATTGACAACTCAACACCCGAGCATGAGTGGAAGCTAGTTTGGCTTTTGAGAGAAATAGAGAAATTAGGAGTTAAAGATATCCCTTATATGTAAAAGTTTGTTTGATGTATCGAAACTTTTGTGTTCTATGAAAGTTGTTTTAAGATAATCATTCTCGAATGACACCTTTTGAATACATGCATTTGCATTGCATAGTTTGCATTATCGTTTTGCATTTTCGCATTTTGCATTACATTTATTTATTTAAATATTGCTACATACATGTAAATAATTCATGAAAGGTTTTGTAACAGTTAAACCGAGATCATTCATTCATATTACCGTATCATCATGTAAACAATTGAGCAATCTCGTGAGGGATCACAAGATCAGTTGCCAGAACAATTGATTGGGTTATAACAAGATACGAGTAATGAAACATTGAGATCTCTACAAGATGGATCGAATCATATTGTCCAAGTAATGGAAACTAAGACTGTTGATGAAGAAGATATGGCCGTTAAAGAGCAACAATGCTATTAGATTAATTCATCGAGAATGATAACATACCCTGGGCATCCCACTCGAACCTAAAGAATAGCCCTCAGTAACTATGCACAACATGAGGAATGATTCAAGCAAGTGGAGGAAGCAATCAGAGCTATGAAAAGTGTTAATGCCTCCCACAAAGAACTAGAAGCAAGAGAGCTCAGTTTGATTCCAGATTTGGTTATTCCCCATAAATGCAGGATACCTGATTTTGAGAAATATAATGGCACCAGTTGTCCCCTAATCCACTTGAGAATGTTTTGCATAAAAATGGAAGGGTACCTAAATGTTGATGATTTGTTAATTCACTTCTTCCATGATAGTCTCGTTGGGCCAACAGTAGTATGATACAATCATTTGAAATGAGAGTAGATAAAGAGATGGGTTGATTTAGCTGATGTATTTTTGGGACAATATCGATATGTTAAAGGCTTAGCTCCTAAACGTAAGGATCTTCAAATGATAAGGATGAAAGCCAATGAAATATTTAAAGAATATGCCTTAAGATGGAGATGAGTGACATCACAAATTCAACCTCCCGTGATAGAAGAAGAGATATCATATATGTTTCATGATTCCATTCCAACTCTTTTCTTTGAGTTATTGCTGGCAAGTTCGAGGGATGAATTTAAGTATCTTGTGACAAGTGGAAAATTGATTGAAAATACAATTAGAGAAGGAAACTTAAAAGTCACATCCAAAAGCCCACCTGATCAAAAAGCGAAAGCTGATGATGTGAATGAATGTCACATCCAGAATCCCCGTAATCACAAAAGAAAATAAGTAATTAGTGGTTCAGACCGACCAAATAAAATCTCACGATCAAGAAATACTTTGGAGGTATTACAAACTTCTATCTCAGATCTGTACCCTCATTTGATTGAGAGTCAATACATAACATCATGGCCAATAAAATTATCACCAAACCCTTCTGCTCATAGCTATGATCAAGATAGTGTTTGTGATTTCCACTTAGGGGTACTTGGACATTCTACGGGGAATTGTAGGTCACTATTAAAGGAGATAGAGATGCTTGTTGATAATGGGACATTGATATGAGAATTAGTGGAACAATGGATGATAAGCTCAAGTGGGGCATCAAAGCATGATTAAGTCAATTGTCATCACATTGGATGAGTAACGGTGCAGTTAGATAAATAAGTGGAAGTTGTTATCTACCACAGTTGCATTTCATTTTCAGCATCTTGTTTGAACTTGTTTTTTCTCTGTCTTCTTGTAAATTTATGTTGCTTTTATGGTTATGAGCAAGGAATCAAATTTTAATCTTGAAATTGTTTAGTATCAAGTAAATTAATTTTTTTTTTAATTTTTCAAGAATTATAGATCTTTGGCAAGTGGTAAAATTAGATCTTTCATAATTTATACAAATACCTGATCTATTCTTGGTCCTTATCAAAACCAAATCCTGACTTTACATTTATCTAAGACTCTGAAGTAATGTCTCTACTTGTTTTTGAGACACCAAATCCATATGTTTACCTTCTCGGGTAAAGATGATTGGTTTATGACACTATCTTTCACCATATATGGCTTCAAAAGTCACACTTTTGTCCTTCCAAATATAAAATCTTCATATTGGTGAAACCAAAATACCTCAAAAGTACCAAAATTTCCAAATTATCCATGAATCATCCTGCAAGAAGAGATGAGATGGGGCATCATGTATCAACTTGTCGAAGAGAATTTCGAGTGATTGGGGCATACTCAAAGCAAGAAGAAAAAAGAAAAAGAGGGATTGATTTAGATAAATATATCATGCATTAATTACATTGTTTTCATGTAAATAAAGTTAATCCTGAATATTCATTCCCCTGTGATATCTCTTTTCACAAAGACTTATGTGTATGAAATGATGAACGGTCTTCTTTCATTTATCCCTTCACAAAAAGAGAAAAATATATTCTTTGTTGTCCCCATTTAAGCCTGAATGATTTTTCTTCTGATTCAACCCTAACCAAATATCACCTTCCATACTAGGGGGCAAGGTGAAGGATATCTGCTCACAGGAATAAAGATCGTTAATCCAGTTTTATTAAGAAGACAAATCTTCATGAAGTAAGGTAGGTCAAATACAATGTGCTTGAAGATAAATCCAGTCAAGAATAACAAAAGAATTTTTGAAATACAAGAGGAAAAGAAGGTACTCAAAGCAATTGAAGTCTTATACTCATCCATCAGGAAAAAAAGAGAAAAGAACAAAAAAAAGGAAAAAGGAAAAAAAGAGAAAAAAAAAGAAAAAGAAATTGAATCAAGTTGGATGACTCATTGAGCCTCAAGTTACAAGGTTGATCAAGTGTAATTAGTTCAAAGATCCATATTTAATAAGAAGCACAAGAAATGTTGGAGATATAAGAAAATGGAAACGAACAAAAAAAATTGGCAGTCTAGAGGGATCCAGAAAAAAATGATGAAATACAAGTAACAAAGCAGATCCAAGTCAAGCAAGGCAAGATTGAAGACATCATAATGAATTGATCATTGGTTCGATTACCCTTAAATACTTGTTTGGGTCTTTTTATCCATTTCTTTTGTAACCATAAGCCCTGGCCTACGTTACGTACCTGAAAAGTCCATTCTAATCATACATGATTTTCTATGTGAAAGAGACTATCTTCATATTTCATCTCGTCTCTCAGGATTGATTTTTTATTTGCAAAAATTGGTTTTTAAAAACTTTAATGCATTATATGAAAAATGATAAAAGGGGGTTCAAGATTTAAAATTTCTAAATAACATCTTGAAACCAAAGGATGATTCGAGTTGAAAACCTGAAAAGGCGGCTCGATTATTGAATGGTGCAACAATAACATAAGAGACGATCTTAAGCTCTTGATGAAGCACCACACATCCCAAAGACGTTCTTGAAATTCTGTAATCAAGAAGTATCTCTATGAGATGAATACAACAACTATTTCTTCAAATTAGAGGAAGTTCAAAGAGGAAAAACATTTTCAAACAGGATGTTCTCAAATGAAAAAATTCTGAAGCAAGTTGATGGTTATTCTATCTCTATTGTAGAAAAAGAAAGAGCAATTCCAGAATGATGAAGCATTTCATATTTTTAAAAACAAGAGACCTGAAAGACCTGAAAGATTGGAGAATTGAATTTGTAATACTCTCTAGTGATATTATCAGAAACCCATCAAGAAGGATTACCCTATTCAAAAAGGGCATATATCCTAGTGCATAGCAAAAAGGGCATATATTCCAGTGCATAGCAAAAAGGGCAAGAATGCGACCAAATCAAGAAGAAAAATAATCACCTCATTTAGAAGAGACACATATCTCAGACATTTCTATCAGAATGATTGATTACTTCTTAAATGTTTGTGGCGACAACATGAAGAGAATCCCTCAAGTTACTTAACAACATTGTTGTTTAGTAACAATGGAATGAGAGCATTCAAGAATAACAGATTTGGTCACGAAGAGAGCTACAAGTACTCACAATGAGGCATTATCAAAGTTGTACCTCGTAGGAATCATGATATTCAAATTCAATGAACATTGAGAGTAAACCTTTTGACTTGAAGGTTGGATGTATTTTTGAAGGTCCATATTATCTATCTGGGGCATCTTGAAGGCTCACATCAGCATAAAAAAGACATAAGTTATCCATGTGGGTATCTTAAAGGCTCACATCAACATGAAAAAGACAGAAGTAATCCATATGAGGCATCTTGAAGGCTCACACCAGCATAAAAAGGTTGGGATATTTTGAAAGTCCATTTCAACCAGAAATATAATGTTGAGTCATTTTGAAGGCCCATTCCAATCAATCAGAAATGATTCATGAGGGGTATTTTTGAAGGCTCATATCAACAAGAAGCAAACACTGGGGCATGCTAAAAGCCCATATCATATTTCAGAAAGATCATTGATTTAAAAAAATATTTCAAATGATACATAAAGATATAAATAATGAAAATGATGAAATATTGACAATGGAGATGACCATATATAATCATTTTGTTCATCATACGGTTGCATTATACTGGTAATTTCACCTACATTAATGCTGACAAGTTAAGGCATCCCACTTGTATTCCCAATAAGCTTTGTTCTTAAGTGACGTCCTACAAAAGCTCTGAATGCTATGTAAAGAGCTTCACTGAAAAAATCTGGGCAGAAGTCACAGGAAAGAATAAATGTGTTGTCAAATATTATGAACCAGTAATTATGGTGTTGAACCAATGTTAATCATATGGTTTCAATTTTTTTGACCTAAGATAAAGATTGCTTTCCACGGAAGAAGGGTATTGAAATTTTCAAGAAACTAGTGGAGCCAACTAAGATTGAACAATGAGTTGTTGCTTAAATGTGTCAACATGATATGGTACAAATAGCCTTGTTCGAGATCCAATTAAATGTGGAGACATGAAAAGAACTAGGATAAATTCTCCTTGTGATGTGTTTCAAAAGTCAAATCAGAACAAACACTGTTATCTCATTGGTATTTGTTGAGTTTGGCATATTTTCATCTACATTCTCCAAAGATGATAGATTCTCATTTCAAAAATGAAAGCTTTATTGGATTTTCACAAGTTCAAGGATAAAATGAGGACACTGAGGTCATAATTCTGACTGCTGCAATAGCTTCGTAAATGAAACATTTCTTCTGAGACTTTCTGAGACTTTAATGCAAATTGAGACAAGGAAGACACAAAGATACAAGTTGATCAGATGGTTCTTCATAAATGCAAGCTTGATAGCATAAGTTGCTACACTGGTATTTGGAGAAAACCCTGAAAAGAATTTATTAAGTGGAAGAAGATTTAATTCATTACACTGAAGTCAAACGAAGATTGAATCGACATTTTGCATTCATAAGAACATTATTTGCATAAAAGATCATGCATTACATTTGATTGCATTTGCATAAATACATTTTTCACATAAAAATGCAGGGACAAAGTACCTTACAAATGTAAGGTAGAATTCAAATCCCAAATACATGAACATGTTAGGAGAGACAAGCATCTGAAGAATATATGAACGCAATCCACAAATGAAACATTATTTTGAATTGGGGTATGGTACCCAACCAACAAGTTTTTCATTTAATCTTTATTTTAGAAAATGAAATTCTTGAAAAGTAAGAAGTTTATTACCCAGTAAAGTATTTCTCACAAATTTTTAAATCCTTCGGGTCATCTGTAAAACCTCAGGGTAGGATGTTTTCGCATGAAAATGAGAAAGTGATTACCAAAGTTTCTCATTTAATGTTCTAGAAAATTAAAACCTTCGGGTAATTTTTAAATCCTCCGGGTCATCTGTAAAACCTCAGGGTAGGATGTTTTCGCATGAAAATGAGAAAGTGATTACCAAAGTTTCTCATTTAATGTTCTAGAAAATTAAAACCTCCGGGTAATTTGTAAATTCTCTGGGTCATCTGTAAAACCTCAGGGTAGGATGTTTTCGCAAGAAAATGAGAAAGCGACTACCAAAGTTTCTTATTTAATGTTCTAGAAAATTAAAACCTCCAGGTAATTTGTAAATCCTCCGGGTCTTCTGTAAAACCTTAGGGTAGGATGTTTTCGCATGAAAATGAGAAAGTGATTACCAAAGTTTCTCATTTAATGTTCTAGAATATTAAAACTTCCGGGTAATTTGTAAATCCTCCGGGTCATCTGTAAAATAGGATGTTTTCGCATGAAAATGCGAAAGTGATTACCAAAGTTTCTCATTTAATGTTCAAGAAAATTAAATCCTCCGAGTAATTTGTAAATCCTTGGGTCATCTATAAAACCTCAGGGTAGGATGTTTTCACATGAAAATGAGAAAGCGGTTACCAAAGTTTCTCATTTAATGTTCAAGAAAATTAAATCCTCCGGATAATTTGTAAATCCTCTGGGTCATCTATAAAACCTCAGAGTATGATGTTTTTACTTTAATTTTCTTATAAAAACTTGTAAGCATGACGAAAATTTCTTGTCTTTTTGTCTTTACTCTATTCTTGTTAACACAAAAATAAGCAAAAAGTGGTAGCTGTCGACAATCATTTTCGTCTGAGACTATATATTATTATTATTATTATTATTATTATTATTATTATTATTATTATTATTATTATATATATATATATTTGTTATTACAAATAATACAACCCGAAGACCCATTTTATAAAATCAACACGGTTCAGGTCCAAATGACCCAAACCCGATTAGGGTTTTCACATCTCATCTTAGCCGCCAACATCTACAATCGTTGGATCTAGAGAGATCCAACGGTCTAGATCCAATCTAGAAGAAACTCTAGGGTTCACCAACCCTAGAGATATTTCGTCCGTCGCCTCCAAATGGTCTATTCCGACGTTACCACGACGCCGTCGCCTCCAACAAAAGGATCCAAATGAAGCGAGGATAGCAGCACACTTCATCATCTATATGGTGAGTCACCATCATAGATCTGGTGACTCACCGAACAAATAGTGTTTTGAGGGCTATAAAAAACCTTGATTTCCCTACAAAAAAAAGGAGATAACAATGGCAAGAACGGGAAGAGAGCAAGCAACACCAAACGAGCAGGAAACAAACCGAAAGGAGAAGAAAGGATATGAGTTCTTACCTTCGTCAAAGCAAACGTCGTAGGAAAAGTTTTGTTACCAAAGGTAAAATCTTAGATCTAGGTCGTTTTGAAGTTTTTTAGAAAAAAAGAAGAGAGTTTTTGGGTTTAGGGTGAGCCGATCTACAATTTGAGCTATTTTTACTTTTTTCGACCACCATGAATAGTAATCGGCGGTGAATAGTGGCCAGAATTGTGACTGGAATATTGACTTGAAAAGTGCCCAGCGATGGTCGATCGGTGACCGGAGCTCCCTCCGGTGAGGGAATTTAAAGAGAAGTGAGAGTTTCCCTCTCTTTAGAGAAACAAAAATTACAAATGAGTAGAATGAATGATTTTAGGCTTATTTTGGCCTATTTATACACTTATCAAAACTACGTCGTTTTGGGGAGGGAGTGTGTGCAATTTCAAGATTGATAAATCACGTTCATGGTCCCTATATTCTGTAATCTTCTATTATAGTCACCGAAATCAGGTTTCTATATTTTTTAATTTTGTCTTTACATTTTATTTATTTTTATTTTAGTCACTACCCGTATATTTAGATATATTTAAATAATATTTTATGATTATTAACACTTTTAATAATATATTTTATAATATTTCGAATATTGATAAATAATTTATATATATTTTTAATTTAATAATATATTATTATTATTTTGGTTATTATTTAATTACAATTTTATTTTATTATTACATTTTATGTTTAAATATTTTAAATCTAGTACTTATTTTTTATTTTAGACACATATGTGTATCCTAATAATATATTATTGTTTAAAATAAAATAATATAATGAATAGAAAAATAATAATAATGACATAAAGTAATACCATTATTAAAAGTAATAATAAAAATTAGAAAGTGGAGCACTATAATTATAGTGTTCCGTTTTAAAATACATTCCACTAAGTTGTGTCTATAAATTTTTCCATTTTTAATTTAATCCCACACTTTTTTTATTTTAATTAATTATAATGCTTCATTTTTTATTTGTTTTCTTAAAATATGTATTTTATTCTCTTAATTTTAATATTTTTAATATTTTCATATTATTAGAGGATTATTTACAACTATAGTACTTTGCATATTAAGTAGTTATAATAGTAACCTTAATTTTTATATTTTCTTGATTAAATCATTAAAATTATTATATGTAATTGAGTTATATTATTTTACACAATAAGTCATAAAATATTTTCTTAACTGATTAGGAAAGTATTTTAAATGATTTGTTGCTATAAAATAATATTCTTACTATTTTTATGGGATCATAAATTGAAATTAAATACAAATTTATTAATTTATTGCAAAAACATTAATTAATAAACAAAGGTACCAATTTTGGGCGTTGTGGCAGTGCTAGTCCTTCCCCACACGTAACCGACTCTCGAACTCATTTTCTCGTAAGCATACCCTTTTTGTGCTATTTTAATATTATTTTTATAAATTTTATTAAAATAACAGCATTTTTGGTAACCAATCACGCCTCGATAAAATGATTGGTGGCGACTCCACAAATTATATTTTATCTTATGTAAGAAGAAAAAAACTTACTTTTTCGAGATGAGATTTAGAAAGCAACGACACTTGTTTTCGCCGGGCGAAATACTGTCTCGATAGGTTAACCGGCTGAACTAATTTGACCCTGACCAAATTGGTTAGAACGGTCAACCCATTGACCCGACCCATTGGCTTTGACCGTTGACTTTGATTGTTGACCCTTTTTTTAAGAAACCTATCTTTATGTTTTTTGACGTTCTTAGTCTGTTTTGCTAAATTCTGACCCAAAATTCCTTTTTAACATCATTTATTGTTTAAAGTTGTAATTTAATTAAGTAAATTGTAGAATTTTAGACTCACTTTTTGACGTTATTTTCTGAATGTGATCACATTTCTCTGCATCGTTCTCTGATAGATCATGACCGTCCTCGCTCATCTCAGCTTAATTTTGCCTGCTCATCTCGAGATACATGTAAGTATTTTATTGACTTTATAGTCTTTTTTTGTTTAGGATTATGGATTCCATGTTCATAGACTGGTATTATTTCAGGTTCTCGTTCTGCAGGGCCTAATATTATTGATCATGGGAAATATAAGGCTTAGCTGATATTGATTATCTTTTATAGGTGTATTCTCTAGACGTATTCAAGATCTTTTGATTTATTATGCTATTATGTTATATGTCCTGTTTGAAAGCATGTTTACCATGATTACGATTATCTGAGACATAACTGATTTCTGAATTATGTGAAATCATTCATGATCTTCATATTGATATAGTTCTGATCCTGCATGGGACTCCGTTCCCCGTCATGATTCTGCATAGGACTTCATTTCCCGTCCTGACATTGCATTAGACTTCGTGTCCCGTTTTGATTTTGTATGGGACCTCGTTCCCCATTGTGATTCTGCATAGGACCTCGTTCCCCGTCCTGTTTCATGGGATTTAATCCCCATCCTATTTCTATTTGGGATCCTCTTTGGAGGGTTGTATCCTCTTCCTAACTTTTTGTAATCAACTTGGGTACCTATTCGGAGGGTAAAATTCCCATTTTGATTTTTCATGGCGTAAGGTAAATCTGTATGATATTGATGTTGTATTTCTGAATATTTAATTCTGAATTATTGTTGCATTCTAGTTGTGTTGTACTATTTATACTGCATAATCTGTTTTACTTAGAATACACTGGTTTTCATGGCTCACTTCCTATTTTATATATTTTCAGATTACTCAGACTTTTAGGATTTATGACTAATACTTAGAGGATCGTTAGTTATCGTTTTCTTTCAAACATTGTATGGATGTTTTCTTTTTAGACTTTATGTTATTTGCTTTTTTTTTTGGTTGATTATATATATATATTTACGAGATTTAGAATGTTAAATTACTTTATTGATTTTTGAATTTAAAACTTATGGTGTATTATATATATATATTGAACTCCTAGATTTTGATGGTTTATTAATGATGCTTGTTAAAATATAAGATTTTTCAATCAAACATTGTTGTGGTCCTCGAGATTCAGCTGTAACATCCAGTTCGGGTCGTCTGATGGATGTACTCAAGCATCTGATTCTTTTGATCCGAAATGACGTGCTCGAGCGTCTGATTACTCTAGTCCGACTGAACATATTGAGCATACACTTGTCACTGGAGGCAGATCTACGAATGATTTAGAGGATGCTATTGTGGGTCGAGCATGTTACGTTTACTTTAGAGATTTGTTGGGATGCATCTAGAGGACACTGCCACTATTATCTCATCGACGATGTTGTGTAACGGGTAGATTATTTCAGAAGGATCACTCGAGCACATGATTTTTTTTTAATTTTTAATTATAACGTAACATTTTTATTAAAGGATTAATGAAAGTTAATGGTTGAGTGAACCAAAACCAAACCAGCCAATAACTTAAGAAATTAGAATCACTTTTTTTAACGGATGATCAAAATCGATCAAACCAAAAATATAAAATCACATTATATATTTGATGAAAATTCATGTATAATTTTAATATTAATCTATTTTAAATACATAGTTGAATTAATCCTCCGTGCGACTTGTATACCTGTATTATTCTTCAACTTTCCAATACTTCAATAGTTTAAAATTGCTTGAATGACCGATTGGAAACCAAGTCCCCAACGGTAACCATATTATAATTCCCCTAAACATTATATAATCTAAAGCAATTTGATGTTTAGGAAAATAAAATATAATTTGTTAAAAATAAAGTAATGCTTATATAATATCACAAGCAATAATAAAGAACAAAGCATTGACCTAAGACTGTTTAAACTTTAAACTAAATCAAGGTATTGCATTAACATATGTAATAGTCTAATCATACATGTTGAGTTATGGGTAATTTTTTTTATATTCTTGTATGACCTGTTCCATACATGCATTCGTACGCAGTTTAATACTATACGTGCTTGCATATGCACTTACATTATCATTCTTCACATACATGTATTCATATGCACTTACATTTTACGAACCCTTTTGAAGAATAATCGTAATGTACATCAAAATACTTTAATTTCATGATGCATAGCGTTACATAACGAGGTGTGCAAGCTATTGGATATATATATTAACAAAGATGGATGTATGATTTTTATATTAAAAGATGAACTATTGAAATTTTAAGAGAGAGTCATTCAATTATATAATTTGACATACCGATGGCGGAACTATATTATTCAAGCAAGTGGGTAGTTTTGGAATTTGACAGAAACGTTTAAACTTGAAAAATGATTAAGGGTTTTGCAGACGAGGAACTCACAGTTTTTGCCCATGTTTGACATCAATCCCCACACTACGTTTTTAAAACCCTAAAACCTTTCCCCTCTTGGCAAATAATGTATAGGTGGATGTAAAAAGTACGTAACAACGTTGGATTTTGTGTTAGGGATTGAATTTCTAAAATTTTAGGATGGTTGGATTTATAAAATTTCAGGAGACTAAAAATAGATTTTTAATAGAAAATACATGAAAAAATATAAAACATATAATAATTTTAAATTTTCAGAGGATGACAGCTCCATATACTACTCTCAATCCATCCTAGTCAAAAAGTGTCATATTGAATAGTTTTTATTAATAATTTTTCAGAATTTATCAGTTCAAATCAAAATAACTAATATAATAATTAAAATATCATACATTTAATCTAATATTTTTAGGGTGAACTACAGATTTAATTATTCAACTATCATTTTAATTTAATTATAGTCAATCAACTATTTTTTTTTTCAAAATCATCAATGACGTTAAGTTTTGATTTTATTTTGATCATATGCCATTAAAATATTAACGATGATAATGGTATGTCATCACATCATCATTGAAAAAATAAAATACAACACATCAATAGTTATGTTAATTATTAAACTGTATGTGACCAAAATAAAATTAAAACGTAACGTTAGTTATAATTTTTAAAAAAATAATTAGTGACCAAAATGGAACTAAAGTGAGAGTTAAGTGACATATACATAAATTATCATATTTTTGATCTAATATTCACTTTGATTTTTTTTAGTACTTTAACTCCCAACTTTTTATTTTAGAGCAAAATAATCATTCGTCGTCAGCATGATAAGTCTTATATGTCTAAAATGAGGGCGTGACACATACAACATTGTCGACATAAATATATGTTTATTGGACGTGTTCATTTATCGACACACCCCAGTTGTACGATGATGAGTCGATCGGGACCAAATCCATCGAGTAAATATTTTCCATCACTAGGAGAAGGGGATGAGTCTCGGGCTAAAAACTTTGATATGAACAAATCCAGCGGCCATGTGACATTTGTAATATAATGTGCGAAAGTTCAACGAATGGTAGCGTTATTTGACATTAGGTGGTGACCGTGCATTGCGGCTCTTTCTTGATTCTCTTTGCCTTAACATGTCATCTAACACACAGTTGAACTTCGTTTCTTAATGCAAGTGGACTGAGTTCCGTTGACATTTTGTTTATTTTACCACGAAATATGATTTATTAAGCAATTTTTTAGAGTCGAATACAGCAGCCTCTCTATAAAAGAAAGGCTACTCGTCTGGTTTCACAGAGAAGGCAGAAAAAAAGGAGTAGAGTTTGATGAAGATGAAGAGATCATGCGGTGATGATGAAGAGAAGACATTTGATTCTTCTTGTGGTGATGAAGAACCTGCTGCTGCTGCTGCTGTTGTTCTTCATAAGGTGATGAAGAATGAGAACACAGCTTTCTCTTTGCTTTAATGGCGGATATCTGCGATTTCTTTTACCAGTTCTGTTATGTTCCTTCTTTCCATAAATAAATTTTTTTAGTTTTATCTGGTGTTTGAAAAAAATAAAGAAACTTTGTTTTTTTTAATATATTTCATGTTGTTAATTTTGATCAGGTAGGAGATAATACACCATACTTTGAGAATGATGATATGAAGCCATCTTCCCCAGGGAAAAAGGATTTAAGCAGCAGCAACAACAAGGTAAATATATATATATACTTTTAGCCCTAATCTTTGTTGTTGTTGTTGTTGTTAAAACAATAGATTCATTAAGCTAATATGGATTAGTTTATCTTTTTATCAATGGTGAATATATCATTTATTTTTATCTTTTTACATAAAAAATAAAAACAAAAAACTATAAAAAACAATAAAAATATTTTAAATAATAAAATATTTATAAAAATGTGAAAAGCATATTAAATTATATATAAAATATGAAAATTAAAAAATATATTTACGACCTATAATTTCATGTGTATTTAATTTGCAATTCGTAAAATATTAAGGTAAATACATAAAATATCTTTAATTTGTCTTCAAAAAATTATTTAATCACTAAATTCTTAAAAATTATAAAATAATCATTAATATATACCACCACAATTTAAGTTTTTCATATTACCATATTTTATAAAATTTTAAGATAAAATTACACATTAATTAGCCAAAAAAAACTATTTCTACATTATCCAGAGAGGATAATATATTTCTGATCCTAGATTGTTCTCATGTGACATCTTGCCGATCGACATCTGCATGCATATCTGGGTTTATGAAGTATTCCGTCAATTGTACAAGAAAGAGACAGGTAGGAACAACTGGTTGTGGAAGAAACAAGGGCAGCAAGCAAGACAAATTTGACAGATTTTTTTTCCCTACAGACAATAACAATTAAACAATTTTTTTTTTTTGTTCTCTATAGATTTTTCAACATTTTTATTTTTCTTTGATCCCTTGATTTCTAAGATCTTGGCTATATCTATATTTGTTCTTTGTCCAGATGCTGGACTTGAAGTCGTCACCATTACTTTTCTAATTCATTTTTCTCCTGTCCACACTTCAAGCTTTGATTTTTAATATATATTGGAAACATCTCAGACATTTCTGCTAACTCAGTGTATAAAACTAAACAGGTGTCTGTAAAATCTGATACTGCAAGAACAGAAGCTGAGTACTCCATGGCATCTTCTTCAACTCGAAAGGATCAGGTTTGGTTATTTAACTATATATATATTTGTGCATATATAAGCATAATATATTGCAATCATTGATGAGTTATTCATTGATTATATGTGTATGCATGGATGCATGTATAATTTTTTTTATAAGTTTGATGATCTTATCTTTAAATTAAGAATCGGTTCATTTTATCAACAGATCACGTGATTATTGTCGTAAAATCAGTTTTGTGTGTATGGAAATAGGACGATCAGCTTGAATCAGCCAAAGTCCATATGGGAGAGGTGAGAGAAGAAAATCAAAGACTAAAGATGTATTTAAAGAGGATGATGAAGGATTATGAGGAGCTAAAAATGCAATTCTACAACGTCGTTGGACAAGATTCAAAGAAAACCCTAGCAACACCAAATATAGACCACCAAGAACAACAAGCCGAAGAAGAAGGAAAAGAAGAACCCGAGCTTGTTTCCCTTACACTGGGAAGATTTTCATGTGATTCGAAAAGGGATGATAAGGGAAAAGCATGTAGCAGCAGCCATGGAAAGGAGGAGGAGAGAGGCAATGAAGGTTTATCTCTCTCCTTGGATAAAAAATTTGAAGCTTCCAATATGTCCGAGGTTGACGATGAACCTCTGCCGAATCCGAGCCCGGTGAACACTTCTCAAGAACCCAAGGAAGAAGAAACATGGCCGCCGAGCAAAGCTCTCAAGACAACCAAAAGTGGAGGAGACGATGAAGTCTTGCAACAAAATCCAGCCAAGAGAACTAGGGTCTCCGTCAGAACCAGATGCGACACTGCCACCGTACGTGCATTACTATCTCGTTTTCGATCACATAACCGTTTATACATGTCTTACTTTATGTTGATATTATTCGGTTATTTTTCGATTCTAAAATTTCTAACGGTTACCTTGTAATTACAGATGAATGATGGATGCCAATGGCGGAAATATGGACAGAAGATTGCTAAAGGAAACCCTTGTCCTCGAGCATATTACCGTTGCACGGTTGCACCTTCCTGTCCCGTGAGGAAACAGGTTCAAAGATGTGTCGAAGACAGGTCGATCTTAATCACAACATATGAAGGAAATCACAATCATCCACTTCCAATGTCGGCCACCGCAATGGCTTCCACCACCTGTGCGGCAGCTTCGATGATATCGGCCGGTTCGACATTGTCGGCCGGTTCCAACGTTCCGTTATCAACTTCCTCACACCCCGCCCTCCATGGACTCAACGTTTACCTATCCGATAACTCGAAATCGAAGTTCTACTGGCCCAACACTTCACTATCGTCCGCCTTGTCGCACCCCACGATCACTCTCGACCTTACTTCAACACCATCATCGTTTCCTTTCAATAGATTCTATTCGGCTTACCCCACCACGTCGAGATACAACACTCCGACGACGAGTCTCAGCTTCGGCTCTTCGGAACCGAACATGGTGTCTTGGGGCAGCGGGCTCCTTACCTACTGTGGAAGTAGTACTCAACGTCAACAACAACCCTACATGAAATCCCACGACGGAGCTCTCAACATGACCGGAAGAGTACCGCAGCCGACGATCGAGAATAGCATATATCAATCTTTCATCCAAAAGAATCATCATCAACGTCAACCTCAGCAGCCATTACCGGATACTATTGCGGCTGCGACCAAAGCGATCACGACAGACCCCAATTTCCAATCTGCATTAGCTGTGGCTCTCGCGTCGGTCATCGGAGCGGGCAATAATGGAGGTGGAAGTATTGGATGTGGGTCTAGCTTCTTCAACAAAGCCCCTTCCACTGGTTCGCAGCCAGGGAGTTCGATATTTCTACCACCTACAGCTGCTTTGCCATTTTCAACGCCAAAGAGTGCTTCCACGTCTCCTAGTGATACTGAAAACCACAGCTACTGACTTTTGTTTTTAAATATTGATTTGTAATTAGAAACGGTGTTTATTCATTTAGTCTTGATTGGCATGTAATGCTTAATAATATGAAGTTTGAAGACATTTTCCTCTCGAAGAGAAGGATGGAGGAACAAAACCCTCTTCCCCCTCCTCATGTGTGACACTCCGATCATAATTATTACCTAACGAAAAATATTTATTGTAAACCAAAATTCAGATGCACTTGATGTGTTCCACTCCAAGTTTGTATGTGCTGCTAAAAGTATGATGAATTTTACCAAGCCTGATATAAACTACGACGATAGTTGGTTGAGAAAAAAAATATGCAAACAAACTAAATTATAATGTGCTGTGGTAGTAAAATTATTAAGATATTTAAAAGATATTGTACCTATCACCATTTGGAGATAATCCAAATACTCTCTTCATTTGACTATAGTCTCTCGAATTGATTGATATTAATTCTATCACCATTTAAATTTATTATCCGATAATCAGATTTATTCCCAACCCATCGATTGTTATCATCTCTATGATTAACACAACAATAGTGTTGGGGACATATATATCCACACAAACAAGATTAAAGGAAAGGATTTTCAACCTTATACCAACTGTACATCAACTTCTCAAATCCTTTCTCTCATTTATCCAGACCACTACTGTTTGCAACTCTACACCCAATCCAGAGAGAGTGAATTCTCTAAGACCGCCACTTTCTTATTCAGACTATCAACGCAATGATATTTCGTAAAATTTAAGGGTTAAATTAATATTCTATCTAAAGGTTAAAGGTTAAAATAAAAAGTAAGTTTTTTTTACTAACATATCATGTAATCATCATTTGCACAATAGATTTCATTTAATATTTTCTTGTTTTGTTTTGTGTATGATTATCTTGATATGAAGTCGATTATTATCCTTACCGATTCCATTTCTTACTTAAGATAACAGAAGGTTCTTATTTTTTTTTTAAATGATGTAAAATGTTTGAACAATTCAGAGTTGTCTCTTAACCAGTCTACGGAAAACAAGGATTCAAAAGCAAAACGACACCGTTTACCTCTCTTAAGTCGAAACAAAAAACAAACTCGTACACAATATAAGGTCAGGCAGGTTCCAAACGACAAGACAAGAAGATGGGGGCATAATAAAAGTGGGGGAAAAAAGATAAGAAGCGATGGTGTTAAACAGCTCGGTGGTGGTGGCAATCGCCAACTTGTCAGCCAACTTATGCCAATACGTAGCCTGTAACCCGGAGAGATTAAGGAGCAATCAAGTATTGTGCCTCATCTTCTGCTTTAGTCCTCCCGATCACCCTCTCTCCGATTACACTGACAGCCACCGCCGACAAAGATGATGCCCCGGTTATTGATTATTTCAGTTACACCCACCATGGTCTTCTTCATCTTTTTTCTTTCTCTTGTAAATTCTTGAAATTTATCAAGTTTTAGGGATACCCAAATCTTTCCCGGCTTGTTTTTCAGGTTATTGTTGTTTGGGGAATATCCTCATCTCTTGTAAATTTTTAGGTTAATTACTTGGTGATTAAATAACAAAACAACAAAGTTGAATGATTTGATATTGTTTGTGTATAGAATACCAGACAAAAAAAAAACAGGGTCTTGAATTCACACCAGATACAAACAACAACCCAATAAAGAAGTAAAATAACCCAATACAGGATGGAATTTAACCTCCAGACTGCTTTCTTCTGTCAAAGGCGCATCCTGTAAAGGAGGAACGTCAGAATTTTCTTTGTTCTCCTCTTCAGCAGTCTCTGCTGCAGCTGATGGGATAATTTGTTCTGTAAACAAAACTAAAATTGCATTAGTCATGGGAATATTCATATGCTGAACCTAAAATATATCTACACCCCTTGCCTTCTTTATTATCTGATTTGGCTTCCTGTTTCTCAGTCCTTTCCATCCCTTTAACAGGTTCTGGCTTGGTTGTTGTTGTCTTCTGAATTGTGTTCTGTGGCTTACGAGCCCTCCCGGTGTCGGGATCGGACCTCGAATTTGAACTGGTCTTATTCGAATACCTATTACTGCTTGCAGCATTATGCTTTGGTGTAGCCTGTTTTGCTGATTTAGCCACGGATGAAGCCTGAGCAACAGCACTGTTCAAGGACTTGGGTTTCAATCTTCTAGCTCCTGCTGAAGGAGAAACCCTGTGAACCTCATCATCAGATGACCGAGTTCCCTCTCCAGGCACCTGCGGTTGATCGAAAATTTCCAAAACATTGTAGTGTTCAATTAGCTCCTTTATAGCTTCCTCATTTTCACCGAGATTAAGTCGACGTACATACGATTTAAGCTCGTCGGCAATTTTCTGAAGAGGCTGGATTTGGTGTTGTGGTGAAGATTAGACCAAAAACAAAGATAAGTTGAAATCCAATTGCACACGCCATAGTGATTACGATTCATGTGTTATCGCCGGAGGAATGTAAAATAATGCAAAGTGAAATACACAAACGAATGAAGCATATATACCTCACATCCAGCTTCTAAGGCAAGATTGAAAAACCCAAGTGAGACCGAGTGCTTAGAAGCTGATTCAGAGAGCTTAATCTGAGACAGCCAGTAAGAAGCCTACGACAGCATATCGAACCTCCTTCGAGTCGATGATCTAGAAGCATCGGAAAGAGCAGTGTCACTTTTGCCCCGACTATTTGTAGATTTCTTGGCTCTACCTTCATGTATAGTAGGGGTTACCCCCAACAAATTTTGGAGACGGAGTCACAGTTGATTTCGTTGGGATGGAGAGTCTCCTGGGTGGCTTCCCAGATTTCTCCTTTGAAAGATCAAGAACACCTACACTCTTGCTCAAACTTGGTGTTGACCTCCCCCTATGAAGACCAAAACAAATAAAACCCTAATTCATTTATAACAATTTAAAGGCAACACAAATAAGACGATCAACTAGTAAAATTGTTAGCTGCACAGCCATTATGCCATTATATCGATTCATTTTTCGAAATAAAGATATAATCATTCAAATCTAGGAAAAACACGTTATGGGGGGAAGACTGTTTATATATGGATGATTAATTCTACAGAGACATTAAACTGAGCTGCAAGCTATACAATTTTGAATACCTGTAGACGATGAAGAATTGGATAAATCAACCGCCGGTGGCTTCTCCTCCTTTGGTTTCGTCAAGGATCGAAGTGGATAACGGATCTTCGATCTACCTGCACTCCCTGAAAACATCCCAGAAACAGCAAAGGAGTAATTAAATCATTATGTAGTTTATTTGGCAAAGAAACTGTCTCGAAAACATAAAACTGCAAGACAATCTAGTATACCATTGCTTCTTTCATTTACCAAAATCAATGGATATTCTAAAACCTAAAAGGAAATATAAAGAAATTGATATTAGAGAATGAACCGGAAATTGGAGCAGCAGATTGTTGTTTTTTGACAGCCTCCTCCATGATTGTTCGTTTCTCCTCCAAGATTTTTCTCAAACGAAAGGCAAAGAAAAATTCTTGCTTGCTTGTTTGCTTTCAAGGCACCAAACAAACCCAGAATTTTGTATCTTATTTTTAAAGGAATTGTTGCCCTTCAGTTGATTCACTGCTTTACTTTTGACACAGTCTCATAGGCGGGAAAATTAAAAATCAACAAAAAAAACCCTAAATTGATCGAAAATCATAAATCCAATAGCTACTCGCAGCTCTTTGTTTGTCATCCACTCGCTTCATTTCACCGCTACCTGCCCCTTCACAACTATCCTCCTCCTATAACACCGCCGCAGTAACGGCTATGTAATACACGTGTCGACTATATGAAGGAGAGTGGGATTTTTCGTCTGGTGCGACTGGTGGTGTGAGTGAAGTGAAAAACGGTAGAGGGGAGCTGGTAGTAGAACCCACGCGCCACACAATAGAAACATCGAACGGGTCCCGACATTTCGAATTTCAAAATTCAAAAAGATTAAGAATTAAGAACCGGTTCTAAAAACGGATGAGACATGCCACACTTAAATAACACGAGAGACATAGAGTATATACGCTTAAAATGTTAATAATATCCGTAATAATTATCGTTTTTAATTTGTTTTATTACTGTTTATAACATTTAGATGTAATCTAAAATGTCTAAAGTTTCAGCTTAAATTTTGATAACATTTTAAACTTAACCTCAAATATTAATGATATTAATAACATTTACCGTTTATAACTTATTTTATTACAGTTTATAATTTTTGTGTAACATGTTAATAAGATTGATAATATTTTAAGTTTCAAATTATAACATTTTGTATTTTGTTTTTAACTTATTACCTTTTTAACCGATTACGCCGTTTATTAATCTTATTTTTAGGTATCTCATAGTGGAACTACCCGTTGAGATGATGACATACATATATAACACGAGAGATATCGAACATGTGGGCCATACGGCTCAAATTACTTCGTTAACTGCTTGGGCTTATCGTTTAGACTTTAATATCCAATGTAAAAATTTAGTTTTTCCCAATGATTTTTATTAAAAGAGTTTTTCACCTAAATATTTAACATATATTTTATTATACGATCATTATATGAGTTAATTGCATCATATATCCCTAAAATATGATTTATTTTAAATTAATCTTTAAACTTTTAAATATTCCAATTTCATCCTTAAACTATGACTCTCATTACAAATTAGTCCTTAAACTTTTGAACATTTGAATTTCATCCCAGAACTATTAATCTCATTATAAATTGGTCCCTAAACTTTTAGATATTTCAATTTCATCCTCAAATTCATCCAAATATGTAATCCATTTCAACCATTAACCTAAATTTTATTTTTTTCAAACATATAATAATATAACTTGTCTAATGATTTTATTAACAAAAGATGTGATTAGTATATACAAATCATTTAGTATAAAATTGAAATATTCAAAAAGTTTGGGGACCAATTTAGGATGAAGATCATAACTAGGGGATGAAAATGAAATGTTCAAAAGCATGAGGACCAATTTAGAATAATATTCATAGTTTAAGGATGAAATTGAAATGTTTAAAAGTTTAGGGACTAATTTGAAATGAGGGTCATAGATTGGGGATATATCATACAAGTGTCATTAATTTTAGAGTTCATTACATCATATGTCCCCAAATTATGACCCTCATTTCAAATTAGTCCTTAAACTTTTAAACATTCTAATTTCATCCTCAAACTATGTCTCTCATTCTAAATTAGTTTTTATACTTTTGAACATTCTAATTTCATCCTCAATGTAACACCCTTAACTCATATCCTACCCGAATACAAGTCTGAGGTGTCACATTGACTTTTCAAACTTTGACTCTTACTGAAACTCCCGAGAATTTTTAAAACTTTCATTAAAACGAAATACATTAATTTACATAAGACCATAAAATACAAAATCGATCAGAGTATTCATAATTAACACTTATTACATGCCAACATTCTATACATAACCAAGTACATACTTTGTCAATTACTTCTGATCTGATCTTCTAGTAATGATACTGTCTTTACCACTTCTATTCTTGCTCTTCTCGTTTCTTGGTACCTACGTGTAAATCACTTACACGCTAAGTCATAGACTTAGTAAGGCATATAAAACATATAATATTTCATATAACATAAATCATACATAAACATATACCATCATTATCATTAAGAAACACACATAACATCATATGGTTCATGTAACACATTTCAAACCACTTACCTTTGATAACCATTTATAAACCCATCGTATACACATCACATTCAATATGTTTGTTTGATCTCTTTATTAGCCCATGTACACTATTGAGAACTTAAGGTATGTGAGTACATTGAGGTTGTGCACTAATGATGTCACCACAGCTCGTATCAATTCCCTCATGGGGCACCGAACCTTAGTTCAGTATTCGTCCCGAAGGACCAGTCCATAGATTCCGAAGAACCTAGGTAAACAGTCCATATGTCCCGAAGAACATAGGTAAACAGTCCATATGTCCCGAAGAACATAGGTAAACAGTCCATATGTCCCGAAGAACATAGGTAAACAGTCCATATGTCCCGAAAAACATAGGTAAACAGTCCATATGTCCCGAAGAACATAGGTAAACCCTCGACGCTTGGCATGCCAACTATACCACTAGCTCTCTTATCACATAACATGGGCATTAACATTCATAACAGTTCAATTTACTTATTCATATCCTTTTTCTTATGAACATATATCTTTTCTTTTCAGTCACGTACCAAATGTACGTGTAATCATTGATCTTATAATCACATGTTCATTCTCTTCGGTCACATACCATATGTATGTGTAAACATATATCTAGTATCATATAACACGCATCACAAATGCATGTATTCACATAAATCATTTCTTATAGCTTTATTCATATCACATATTCATATAAGCTCATATCTTATTTCACATATACTTTCCATATAACTTATATATCTCATAATCACACAAATCATAACATTGATCACCAATCAAATAACATTTTAGGAGTTACTTCTTACCATAGTAACTCCATCACTGGCTCATCGCAGGCTAAATGTTTATTCAATAATATAAGTACAAATAAAATGCACTCACCTTAGCTTTGCTTTGATTCGATTCTAATCCTTCAGTTGATTCAGAACGGAATCACGTTCTATATCTACATAATCATACATAGATCTATATCAGTATCATAACTAATATACTCTAATGGTTCACTCTTTAGACCAAGAGAAAAGTCAATTTCATCTTTTAATGAAGGTATGCACCGATGCACTACTGATGCATCGGTGCATAAAATGTATTCGATGTTGTATTATTGTTGAGATGCATCGATGCACTCCTTATGCATCGATGCACCAATTGCATTCGATGTTTCATTATTAATGGGATGCATCGATGCACTACTTATGCATCGATGCATGAATTTCATTCGATGTCTTTATTTTAAAAGAGTGCATCGATGCACTACCAATGCATCGGTGCACATTCAAATAATTTCTGGGTTTTAACCTTGATGCATCGATGCACAATGAAAATGCATCGATGCACTATGCCCAGAATCCTCTTTTTGAACCCGAAAATCATTCATTTTGGATTAAATCCTTCATGTTTCATCCCCTTTTTCATTCTTAACTCTATTATACATACTTAAACCAATCTATATTCATTTATTTCATCTTAAACCTCAAAATCCTATCTTCTATATGTAATTCAATAATTACATCAATTTTGCAACATGTTTCAAATCCAATTCTATTACTTCATATCTCTTACTTAGATTGATAACAAGTCAAATTCCTTCTCAAAATTCACTTACTAACTCTTTTCCAGAATTTCCTTAAGAAACTCATTTTCTTTAATCTTTCATAACTTCTTTATCTTTTGATTTTAGGACAACTTAAGCTTTCCATAAGCTTAAGTATTACCTAATGATCAAACCCCACTCTTAAAATTAACAAATAATCAGCTAACAAGGAATCTTACCTTTGCAAGCTTGGCTCTTTCTTTCTCTCGTACATGAAGAAGAAGAAGAAGATGATGATGAAGAGAATATCTCTTTATCCTTATCCCCTCTAACATATATATCCTTACCATATTTATTTTTAATTCATTTATTAGTTAAATGACCATTTTGTCCTCTACTTCATTTGATAATTACTAACAACTTTTAGGATTTATTTCCAGATAAATCATTGAACTAATCCATTCTTCTACTTTAATCACCAAATTCTGAAACTTTACCATTTAGTCACTAACCCATAGTTTGGGATGTTACAACTCTCTCCTCCTTATAAGAAAATTCGTCCTCGAATTTTCATTGCACAAGGAGCTAAAATACTTTCTATACTTCTACTATTCATTTTTACCTATTACTTCTTCAATAAATCTTTCGTGATATCCTAAACTTCACTTCATTGCTTAATTCTTCCATTAACTTTTTCCCTGAATTCTAATGGGACACCTTCAACATATCCTACTTACTCGAACACTCTGCCCTAATAAAGTTGTCATTACTACATCACTATAAATAATTTCTAATTACATTCTCAATTCTTTCACAAAATTACTTCTAATCGATGAATATGCAAACCCATATCAAACAATAGTATAATGTATCTATTATATCGTAGAAAAGTACCTGCTATTATCTCTGGATCATTAAAATCTTCATTAGTATTAATATTATACACTCGAGCAGTGGAGCGTAATTCCTGTTGAGTAGAGGATTCAAGTTGGCTTCTGCCTCTACCTCTTCCTCTCTGAGACATCGAAGCATATCGCTCCGATTGTACTGACTCTTTTGTTCCTAATGGACAATCTCTTACGAAATGTCCCGTTTCACCACATTGAAAAAAAGCTCCAGAAACCATTCTACATATTCCACCATGGTATTTTCCACAAGTCTGACAATGTCTCTGTTGTGTTCTGTCCTCATCAGATCCTACTGACTGAGTCTGAAAACCAAAATCTCTACCTCTCTTGAGTGGTGCAGAACTCGATGAAGCCCCCATTCTTTTAGATGGTTGGGTTCTTTGATCCTTAAACCTTTCATTTTGAGCTCTCTCTAGAGCTTTAGCACGATTTACGATTTCTTGAAACGAGGACAAGTTCAACACTATTAACATTTCTTTCAATCTCGGGCGCAAGCCCTCTACAAACCATTCACATGCATCCTTCTCTGTTGGAATTAACTCGGCCACAAAACGACTTAACTTGTTAAATTCACACTCATATTCATATACAGTGAAATCTAATTGCTTTAGATTTAAGAATTCTTGCTTCATTTGTCTGATAAACTGGTCTCATATATACTTGTGCTTAAATTCTTCTAAGAACAAGGACCAGATCACTTAGTTATTTGTCATTCTCATAGTGACATTTGTCCACCAGATTCTTGCTTGCCCACGAAGCAAGGAGACCACTCCATCTAACTTTTCCACATCAGAATAGTGGAGTCCATCTAACATTATTTTCACATCATTGAGGCAAAGGTCCGCAACAACAGGACCTTCCTCAACTTCACCTTTGAATTCAGGAGCTCCTAATCTCTTTAATTCCTTTGCTATATTCATCCTCTGAGTAGAGGAAGTAGGAGGTTGAAAACGCGTCAGAATAGCATCCAACGTCCTGAAGAAAACATCTTGATCTTGTACAGGCACTCCAGTAGGTGACTGTTCTTCACCTTGCCTGGCCAGGGCAGGTGAATTACTACTTTCCGCGGGTCGATCATCTCCCGCTTCATTTCTAAAACTACCTTATCCAGACATCTATAAAAATACAACCATATAGTTCTATTAGCAAAACAATATACTTACTATTCCATCAGATCAGAAGTTTCCACTATTTTGTTGGCATGTATACCTTATAAGACACTCTAGTCTTCGGTTTATGCCGAGAATCGACTAAACCGTAGCTCTGATACCATTAAATGTAACACCCTTAACTCATATCCTACCCGAATACAAGTCCGATGTGTCACATTGACTTTTCAAACTTTGACTCTTACTGAAAATCCCAGGACTTTTTAAAACTTTCATTAAAACGAAATACATTAATTTACATAAGACCATAAAATACAAAATCGATCAAAGTATTCATAATTAACACTTATTACATGCCAACATTCTATACATAACCAAGTACATACTTTGTCAATTACTTCTGATCTGATCTTCTAGTAATGATACTGTCTTTACCACTTCTATTCTTGCTCTTCTCGTTTCTTGGTACCTACGTGTAAATCACTTACACGCTAAGTCATAGACTTAGTGAGGCATATAAAACATATAATATTTCATATAACATAAATCATACATAAGCATATACCATCATTATCATTAAGAAACACACATAACATCATATGGTTCATGTAACACATTTCAAACCACTTACCTTTGATAACCATTTATAAACCCATCGTATACATATCACATTCAATATGTTTGGTTGATCTCTTTATTAGCCCATGTACACTATTGAGAACTTAAGGTATGTGAGTACATTGAGGTTGTGCACTAATGCTGTCACCACAGCTCGTATCAATTCCCTCATGGGGCACCGAACCTTAGTTCAGTATTCGTCCCGAAGGACTAGTCCATAGATTTCGAAGAACCTAGGTAAATAGTCCATATGTCCAGAAGAATATAGGTAAACAGTCCATATGTCCCGAAGAACATAGGTAAATAGTCTATATGTCCCGAAGAACATAGGTAAACAGTCCATATATCCCGAAGAACATAGGTAAACCCTCGACCCTTGGCATGCCAACTATACCACTAGCTCTCTTATCACATAACATGGGCATTAACATTCATAACAGTTCAATTTACTTATTCATATCCTTTTTCTTATGAACATATATCTTTTCTTTTCAGTCACTTACCAAATGTACGTGTAATAATTGATCTTATAATCACATGTTCATTCTCTTCGGTCACATACCATATGTATGTGTAAACATATATCTAGTATCATATAACACGCATCACAAATGCATGTATTCACATAAATCATTTCTTATAGCTTTATTCATATCACATATTCATATAAGCTCATATCTTATTTCACATATACTTTCCATATAACTTATATATCTCATAATCACACAAATCATAACATTGATCACCAATCAAATAACATTTTAGGAGTTACTTCTTACCATAGTAACTTCATCACTGGCTCATCGCAAGCCAAATGTTTATTAAATAATATAAGTACAAATAAAATGCACTCACCTTAGCTTTGCTTTGATTCGATTCTAATCCTTCAGTTGATTCAGAACGGAATCACGTTCTATATCTACATAATCATACATAGATCTATATCAGTATCATAACTAATATACTCTAATGGTTCACTCTTTAGACCAAGAGAAAAGTCAATTCCATCTTTTAATGAAGGTATGCATCGATGCACTACTGATGCATCGGTGCATAAAATGTATTCGATGTTGTATTATTATTGAGATGCATCGATGCACTCCTTATGCATCGATGCAACAATTGCATTCGATGTTTCATTATTAATGGGATGCATCGATGCACTACTTATGCATCGATGCATGAATTGCATTCGATGTCTTTATTTTAAAAGAGTTCATCGATGCACTACCAATGCATCGGTGCACATTCAAACAATTTCTAGGTTTTAACCTTGATGCATCGATGCACAATGAATATGCATCGATGCACTCTGCTCAGAATCCTCTTTTTGAACCCGAAAATCATTCATTTTGGATTAAATCCTTCATGTTTCATCCCCTTTTTCATTCTTAACTCTAGTATACATACTTAAACCAATCTATATTCATTTATTTCATCTTAAACCTCAAAATCCTATCTTCTATATATAATTCAATAATTACATCAATTTTGCAACATGTTTAAAATCCAATTCTATTACTTCATATCTCTTACTTAGATTGATAACAAGTCAAATTCCTTCTCAAAATTCACTTACTAACTCTTTTCCAGAATTTCCTTAAGAAACTCATTTTCTTTAATCTTTCATAACTTCTTTATCTTTTGATTTTAGGACAACTTAAGCTTTCCATAAGCTTAAGTATTACCTAATGATCAAAACTCACTCTTAAAATTAACAAATAATCAGCTAACAAGGAATCTTACCTTTACAAGCTTGGCTATTTCTTTCTCTCGTACATGAAGAAGAAGAAGAAGAAGAAGAAGAAGATGAAGATAATATCTCTTCATCCTTATCCCCTCTAACATATATATCCTTATCATATTTATTTTTAATTCATTTATTAGTTAAATGACCATTTTGTCCTCTACTTCATTTGATAATTACTAACAACTTTTAGGATTTATTTCCAGATAAATCATTGAACTAATCCATTCTTCTACTTTAATCACCAAATTCTGAAACTTTACCATTTAGTCACTAACCCATAGTTTGGGATGTTACACTCAAACTATGAATCCCAATCTAAATTGATCTTTAAAAATTTAGATCTTCCCATTCCATCCCCAAATTCATCTAAATATGTAATTCATTTCAACCATAATTTAACCTAAATTTTATTTTTTCAAACATATATAATAATATAACTTGGCCTAATGATTTTATTAACAAAAGATGTGATTAATATATACGTATAATTAATGATAAAATTCAAAAATTTAAAAAAGTTTGGGGACAAAATTAGAATGAAGATCGTAGTTTGGGGATGAAAATGAAATGTTTAGAAGTTTAAGGACTAAATTAGAATGATAATTATAGTTTAAGGATGAGATTGAAATATTTAAAAGTTTAGGGACCAATTTAAAATAAAAGTCTTAAATTTTCGTTATGATTATTTTACAGTCATCTCTCTGTTGTGTCTGTTAAATTTGGTAATTTGTTTTTAATCTTATAATTTTATAAATTTGTTATTCTTAAAATTTTGAACGTTTTATCTTACAAGATAAAATCATGTGTCTGTGCTTTAGGTCTATCAATGATTACAATAATTGGACACATATTTTCAATTGGCATAATGCAAACAAATACCCTTAATATTTGATAATATATACAATTTTGCCCCTATTATTTTTTTTTTAGAACATTTGACCCCCACGTTTCATTTTGAGTCAAAAAACACCCTCGTTAGATGATGATGTGGGAGATACACGTAGACTAAATGTTGACGTGACATGTCCACATGGCATATGAATTTTTTATTAAATTGAGATAGAATTGATTAAAACCTCCACAAATTTTACAGCTCATGAGATTTGAACCTTGGTCTAAGGAATAAAAGGTTTGACGTCTAACCACCAAGCCAAGTCACTTAATTGTTATTGAATGGCTAATAACAACATTTAAAGTTTATTGTTGTCATCAAAACCACCACTAACACAAACATTTTTTTTTAAATTATAGTTAGATTTAAATTGTTTGAATTATTTGGGTTAATTTAAATTCATATTTAAAAATTTTAATTAATTTTAAATCTATAAACTTTAAAAAAATAAAAGTTTTAAATCCATAAAATAGTAAAGGGAGATAGGCGTGGACCACAAACCACCATTATTCTATCATGGCCATGCAGCCAGTGTCGGCATCCACGAAAGAGCCTTCAGGGAGATCAAGAACCATACTTGTGGTAAGAATAGTCGAGTGATCCAAATGCAACTGATCAAGTTGTTGCACAGTGGGATCGGATGGTGGTGGAGAAAGTGAGCTTCCAAGTGGGGAGGAATAATCGGTGGAGCATCGGCAGCATGCTTCGCGGAGTTAAGTGCAACAGACGTCGCACTATGTATGGTCGATCGATTAGAGCTGGCTGCCAAAGAGAGAGGCGGAGTAGACTGGATGTTCATATTTCGAGCACAAAGAATGGTCATCGGGGTCTTGCGTAGGGAGGTAGACAACTTTCCTTTTTGCTTAGAATTATCAACATGACGTCTAGAGCTTTCCTTTACCGTAGATGGTCGCCGAGAGCGTTCATGACTCACAGGCTGGCGCGCGGTGGATGTCACAGGTGTGATGCTGGGATTCACTTCAACAAGGCCAGTTATGGAAGTTAAATGAAGTAAACATAGGAAGAAACATACGTGGAATGAATATGTCAACATTTTTCATCTGTAAAACGTTAAAGAAAACCAAAATGTAGTATTGACAAAACAAAACTCAAAAAATCAACAAAAATGAGAAACCCTTTTTAGCAATTAAAGAGAGCGATGAAAGATGTAGAACAAAGGGAAAAACCTGTTCTGCCACTGGCTCCATTGACAAGCACAGTGCTCAAATCAGCCATGGAAATGAAGATGAAGATAGAGTTATGGAGGGGTTATCAAGGATAATATTAATAGGGTTTTCAACCACAGAAATAGGAGCAAACGTAGAGGGTGCAATGAGAGTTTCCGGAGTGAGAGTTGTAACCACAATTTTTTCCTTCCTTGACGCCGCTGCTTCTTCTCAACAAGCATCCAGAGGCATAGGATTCATCGGAGGCAGCAGAGACCACCGGTGTGGGATCGGTTTGGTTGGGTGGGATGACACTCTCATTTTATTTTTTATTTTTTATTTTTTTAAAGTTTATAAATTTAAAATTAATTAAAATTTTAAATATGAATTTAAATTGACTCAAATAATTCTAACAATTTAAATATAACTATAAATTTAAAAAAATGCTTGTGTTAGTGGTAATTTTGATGGCAACAATATACTTTAAATGTTGTTATTAGCCATTCAATAACTACCAAGTGACTTGGCCCGGTGGTTAGGCGTCAAACCTTTTATCTCTTAGACTTAGGATAAAATCTCATGGGTTGCAAAATTTGTGAAGGTTAATCTCTCCTATCTCAATTTAATAAAAAAAATCCATTTGTCACGTGACAACATTTGATTTGTTGTTACTAATTTAATAAAAAAATTATTTATTATTAATTATTTATTTATAAAAAATTGCTAACATGGCATCCCACGTAGACTAAAAGATATGTCATGTCATCATTTAGTCTACGTGGATCTGTTATGTCATCATCTACTATGATATGGACATGACACATCAGCATCTCCCTCCACATGTTCTTGTTGAGTCAGATTCAGGCGTTGACCGTCAGTTTACTAACGATTTTCATCCAACGAGGGTGCTTTTTGACCCAAAATAAAACGTGGGGTCAAATATTCCGAAAAAAATAATAGGGACAAAATTGCATATATTGTCAAATGTTAGGGGTATTTATTTGTATTATGTCTTTTCAATTTGAGTCTTCCAACTTTCGAGTTTTACCATTTTAAATCCCACGATTATTAAATCTTTAACCATGTTTAATTTTTTTTGGTTAATTACTAAAAAATCCTGAAACTTAAAACTTATATACGCTAGAGATGGAAGGAGGAGGTAATCTACGTGATCATATTACTGGGTTTAAGCAATCAGTTTACCATTTATTGAATATATGTAAGAAGCTAAGTACTTGAAAACACAGCTTTATTATATTAAAAAATTTCATTAATTATTTTTTTAAGAAATAACTCCAAATCAGTTTTACGAAAAAAGAATTCCATGCTTGCTTTTATCCAAAATTAAATTGCTTTATCTGAAAAAGTTAATGAGTCTCGCGTCATATAAAATGTAAGGTCCATTAAACGTATTTATAGGACGCGAGGTAGTCTTATATGGACATTTTGAGGGTATTTTTCTAACTCATATGATTTGAGGTTATTTCTCAAAAAAATAATTAATGGGTTTTTTTAATATAATAATGCCTGGAAAAAACCACCAAACTAAATTACGTAATTATTATTAATTATATTTTTTTATTAAGCTGATATGATTACAAAGTAGTATATATTCTAAATACTCTCAATCATTTGACAATGAACGTTCAATCACTCTACTACAATCGTGGGTGTTTGAACATGTGACTTCTAAGAAAAACAATCATTCATTTAATCAATGAGGTAATTTGGTCCATGCAACTATTATTAATTAGAGGATGTATAAAAGGGACAACAATAACGAGAATTGAAACGTGCTAGCTACGAATATATCTTAGGGTAAGGAATTTCTCTGGGAATGAAATACCAATAATCAGTTGGTCTATAGTACGAGGCTCTAGATTCTTTGAATAAAACCAAATGTTCGAATCTTGATAATTGTGAATGGAATATATTGGGTTGGAAGTGTTGCCCTTATAATGGACCTTTGTAAAATTCGATATGGATTAGTTAATTAATAATTAGATACTAATAATTAATTAAAAAAGAGAAAATATAAAAAGTCTAGAGTGAAGGTTATGGTAATGTGAAGTACTTTTATATATAGATTATTTGTAACACCCTAAATTGGTACGACACACAGTCGACCGATTAGAATGCCATACGGGACCACCGGAGTAGCTTACTTAAAAAAAATTCTTTTATTACCCATTTAAAACGATGAGTTAAAACCATTTAAAATAAATAACGCAACCAGAAATACATATAAATAGGTATATCGAGGAGCTCCTAAATAAGTATATCAAAGTAATACAACCCAATGTTTCAAAATAAGTTACGACTCGAAATATATAAGGGTCTACAAATAATACATGCCCTCTAAGAGATAACTCAAGACGTAGCCTGCTCTGCATTCGGTCTAGAAGTTGTTGCTCAAAAAGGGCTCCTCAACTGCTCCTCCTAAGTACATGCGCACGAAAACAATTCGAACACTGAGCTCACTAGCCTTGTGCCACACTAGCAACTAAACCATACAAAAAGTGTGCATCATATGCTCGAACTATTAAGTGCAATGCAATAGTGAGCATACTCGTATACTTCACTCTGTACTCTATGGTAGACATCATAGTGTGACTGAGGGTTCTGCATCTCAGAGCTCACGCACCCCACTAGTCTACCAAGTATGAGGTTTGGAATCTCTACATCAGATGCAACACCCTTGACTAACTCACTCCTCGCGAGTGTCGGGCCTCGACCCTAGTTAGTCAATTTAAAGTGCCACATACACTACCTAAGGATATCTGTAAAAATGCTATTTTTCAACACCAACATCTTTTGTAATACCCCAAATTTTAACTAGTGACCAAAATATAATTTTTGAAAGTATTGTGACTAAATTATAAATTTTGAAAAGTTTAGGGACAAAAGTTGTAATTTTCTGAAAAAGAAATTTTATCCCATAAATGAATAGTTTAACCACAATAATTATATTTTCATGGGAATCGGATTTTTAATCCGGAATTTGTGTTAAAAGCTATAAAGTGTTAAAGTCTGGTAAAAATTCGGATAACTGGATCGAATCAGAATTTTGAGAAAATTTGAAGGATGATAAATTAAGCTTAGAAATATTATTTCCATATTTTAAAATGATGGAAAATAATATGGATCATTGGATTTGAGAGTTTATTTCTATGTTTAATTTGGACCGTTGGATGAAAATGACAATATTGAAATTTTGGAAAAGTGTTTGGGCAAAGTTGTAAAGGGTATAATAATTTGTTCATTTTCGAATTTGGAAAGATGATAAGTAGCATGTGGCTTGGTATGGACGTAATTATCAAGTTTCATTAATGGTAAAATTGGCATTTCCCATTAAATGAATTTTAAATTCATTCAAGTTTAATAAATGACAAATTAACATGAAATTAACTAGAAATTTCATGAGACCAAGCTCATCCTCATCCACCATAGGCGTGAACCATAAACCCAAGGTAAGTGAAATTTTATTTTTTATTTTTGAGCAATTTCCTTTGGTTTTTTTTATTAAAGTGTGAAATAGGAAATCAATATATTCGAAGAGCTCTATCATTTGGTATCAATATTGCATGCTAATCTTGCTTGAATGCTTAGATTGATGTTTAAAATCACCTATAACTACTTATATTGAATTTGACCTAACACTAAATTTTAGGGAAATTTGTGATTTGGTTAAATTAAGTTAGGGATTGGTTGTAAGAAGTTTTGAAATGTTGTTTAGAGGTTGAATTCATGCTTGAAACAAGTTAAAAATTTATGAATCCCTAACCTTGGACTTTTTTCCTAAAGAAGAAAAATAAGGGGAAATATGGGGAAAAATTCCCTAAGCGTAGAAATGATATTTAGAAGGTTCTACAACCTTTAGAAGGTTGTATGGATCCATTTGTAATTTTCTAAAAGTTGAGGGACCTATTCAATAATTATGAAAAATTATGTGATCAATGTGTAATTATTCAATAGTTCATTTACTATGCTGGAAATTAATGTTAGTGTGTTGAAATTGATGTTAAAATGTGAAATTGGGTCATTTTGGAAAGTTTGTAAAAGTTGAGGATCGAATCACAAATATGGAAAATTTGGAAACTTAAGTGAAAATGTTGTAATACCCCAAATATCATGTAAGTGAATTTATCGAAAAGATTTAAAATTTGAGGATTTATTTGATTAAATGGTAAAAGATGAGAAATGATTTAGATTAGTGGTTTAGACTAAAGTGTAACAAAGGATAAGTAAAAGGGCATTTTAGTCTTTTATAAGAGAATGAATTTTAAATTCATTTTCTTTAGTGAGTATTAAAGAAAAGAAAAGAGGAAATTAAAGGATCAAAAAGCTATCTTCCTTTCTTTCTCCTTCCCGTGGAAAAAGCCCAGGTGAGTTTTCGATTTACTAGTTTATTCCTTCGTTTTTGGTTGGGTTTTGAAGCATTGAGTGATATAGATTAAATGGTATCAAAACTAAGTTATGGATGAGATAATATAGATTTAAGAAAATGATTTTTTGAGTAATATGCTAAAAATGAGTGTTTATCGATGTTTACTGATAGATTTGACTTGTCAAAAAGGTAAATGAGATATTAGAAGCATTGGATATGATTAAGAACATATTAGGAAAAGTGGTGTGATTCTTAGAATTTGAATGTTCTTGGAAGATTTTAGATGTTTTAAGAAACTAAATGAAGGAAAGTTAGTATGGATAGGTAAAGAAGAGTTTACTAGAATTGTATGGTATAAACATAGCGAAATTTAACCCCATTTGGGTGATTATCAGGCTGAATTCTGGAAATTCTGGGCACGGGTATTTGTACTGATAGAACAGTACTAATATTATAGGATTAAAATCAATAAAATATGTTGGGTAGTATCGATATCGATTCAAGTGGTATCAGTATCAAGAGGGGAGTATCGATACTATGAGGATGTTATCGATACCATGGATCACATAATACAAAAAATGGTATCGGTACCATAGTATAGTAGTATTGATACCATGGTAGGGGTATCGATACTATTGAGCCAGAAATGTTAAAAATAGATTGATATTGTTATAGAAAGTTAATGATATGTCATTTTTTAGTATTGTTTAAGTATAATGGTTAGGAAATATACTAACATTGGGTATGGTACATATTTTAATAGATGCTTGAGTAGATCGAAACCAAGCTCCTGAGACAAGCAAAACTAAGGGCAAAGGCAAAGCACCGGAGTAATCAGTCTTACGTTTTGGATACATAACGAGAAAGCCAGGTGAGTGCACTTAAATGTGTAACTATATGTTGTACTAATCATATATGTATGATTTCTTAATGTGTATGTGGTGATTACCAAATAGGCACTAAGTGTGCATTTCACGGAATTCATCCTAGGTGGATGAATAATCGTTTCGACACTAAGTGTGTATTTCATGGAATTCATCATATGTGGATGAATAATCGTTTCGGCACTAAGTGTGCATTTCACGGAATTCATCCTAGGTGGATGAATAACCATTTCGACACTAAGTGTGCATTTCACGGAATTCATCCTAGGTGGATGAATAACCATTTCGGCACTAAGTGTGCATTTCACGGAATTCATCCTAGGTGGATGAATAACCGTACATGCACTATGTGGGCAAATCCACGGAATTCATCATGAGTTGATGAATAACCGTACATGCACTATGTGTACAAATCCATAAAATTCATCATGAGTTGATGAATAACCGGGCAAACATTATGTGTGCAAATCCACAAAATTCATCATGAGTTGATGAATACTCGTACAGGCACGATGTATGTAACCCACAGAATTCATCATGAGTTAATGAATACCCGTACAAGCACGATGTGTGCAACCCACGAAATTCATCATGAGTTGATGAATACCCGTACAGGCACGATGTGTGCAACCCATGGAATTCATCATGAGTTGATGAACTACCGTATAGGCACTACATGTGCATCTTAATAAATGAACATAAATAGGAAGTTGATAAATTACCATGTTAGCACTAAGGGTGAAAATATATAAGGTTTATAATAAATTAAAAAGAGTTAATTGATATTATAAATAATTATCAGAGTATAAACTATTCTAAAGTAAAAGATTAATAGCCTAGTTGTGCATTTGACTCTTCAGTAATTATAGGACAATCTGGTTTGTTTTGGAAAATTTTAGTTGGCATGTAATTAAAGTATGAAAAATGCTCTGAATTGTATTTAAGTAGAATCTCTTATCATATTTCAATTAACGTTTTGTTTTATATTAAAAACGTTATGTTTTAAGAAAATCTGGAAACAAAAATTTTACGGGTTTTTAAAAGAGGAAATATTTTAAAAGTGATGTGGCATTTGTATTTCGTGTACAGAAAGGTATTACGGGATATGGGTATTACAAATGTTATGTGGAGTTTTGATGAATTTGGATAAAAGGGACTTGAATGGTCAATTATAAGTGTTAAAGTCGACATTTATGTCATGACATGGAATTTGTATCAAATGAGCATCAAAAGATTTTTAGGAATTTATTTTCTAATGTGTGACTATGTTAGTAAGATTCTAACATATGTTTTGAATAGTATATGTTTTGTAAATGGTGTTCATTTAGATTATGCTTGAAATCAAGATCAAACAATATTAAAGTTAAGGAGAAGCTTAAGGATGAAATGTGAATTTCTAAGGAAGCTTTGCAAGCTAAGGACACCAGGTGAGTGCATATTTAATTTGTATTTATGTTATCTAGAAAACATTGGCTTGTGATGAGTCAATGATAGATTTACTATGGTAATAAGTAACTCCTAATGTTGTGTAACTTTGTGATTCATGCGTATATGTTCATTTGGTAAGCTAATAGAATTAGTGAATAAGCTAAAAATATAAATTAGTGAAATTTGCCTAGAGTTATGTTTTGAATATTAAGTTTAGAAAATCATCATAATTTATAAAAAGGTTATTAAAGGATGATATTTATACCGTTTGGATTTTATATCAGTCTATTTTTGTGTAAAATAAACGGCTACTGATTTCGAAATGTATACAAAAAGATATGAATTTTTAATTGAGGATAGTTCAGAAAATTGGGCAGCGGATTCTGCTCAAAATAGCTTTTGTAAGTCAGCTTTGAAAATTCACTATAAATTGTACAAATTGAACTAGAAGAAGTACCTTATATGGTTATACTTTTATTTGAGTCTAGTTTCCAGTGGTATAAACATGATAATTTTTTAGTGAGTATATTAACACATAATAAAATTTCTTTAAAGATAGTGCAAACTGCCAGAAAATGAAATTGTGATAAATTTTGGGATCAAACCAAATCAAAAGCAAAGGATCAAGTTAAAACTTACAAGGCTTATATTTTGAATTGTATATAGAGTATCAAAGTTAGTGAAATGCATGCATGACATTATACATTGATGTTTCATACATCGTTAGGAGAACTTGAGATGGGTCTACCTAGTTTATATTAGCATGACATTTACGTCATTTATCATATATTTGACGTGTTCTAAATATGTCAAAAGTTGAATATAAAATGCATTTATCACTAAGTATATATATGATGTATTGACATGGATGTTAATTCGGGTAAGAATTGCCCAAATGTTAAATTATATTGATATACATTGCCATGGATCGAATGAAAATAGAATATATGCCCAAATAAGTAATTGAGGGATGCAGTATAGTTGGCATACCATAAAGTCCAGCACCAGGCTGCATATTCGGGTTAGTACTAAAGGATACCTAATGCAGATAGTGGGCACGACCTTCTGTTTCATATTCGGGTTAGCACTAAATGATACTGAGTGCAGATGGTGGGCACAACATTATGTGTCATATTGAGTTTAGCACTTCAGTGCATATTTGACTTGTGTACCCAGTATCTTTATAGGTTTATATTTGGGCCATGATTTATTGATTAATAAATGATAAACATGTGAATAAGCTTATAAGCTTTTTGAATAAATATCAAGTATATTGGTAAGAAATTTTACCAACAATATTATTCAAACAACTTTACCAACAATGGGTTTATAGGATTAGATAATATAATCATAACCGCTGTTCGCCAAGTGGACCACTACTAACTCCGCTCATTCAACAGCAACGGTAAAATGTTTATATCTTATTTGTAGTCAATAAAGTTTCCAGGTATCTTTACCCAAAGTAATAAAGTTTCCAGATTTTTTTACCCAGGGTAAATAAAGTTTCCAGATTTTTTATAAAAAATATAAATGAAGTTTTTAAGTTCTATATGTTAAAATATACTATAGACATTATGATATATCAACGTTTAATACTTACACCTTTTGTTAATTTTTATTATTTATTTAAATTTAACAATTAAATTTTTAAAAATATTTTTAAAATTTAAAAATTAAATAAAATATCAATTTTTAACAGTTTTGACATATGGATGTTTTGGAAAAAGATTTGATTCAAATGTTTATAGTTTCTTTCGTTCAATTTTGACGGTGTATTTTTCATTTAAAACAATGGAATAGAAGTGTGAACCAGCCTAGCAAATACCTTCCATGCACTTGAAATCAGTTTCGACAGCTTTTCATACCTAGATTGCCCAATCATTCATATATTAAGAACGATTCCATTTGAATATGATCCGAGGATACCGCAATAGAATTTGATTTCAATTTTATTTAAATTGTCAAAAATTATTTTAATTAAAATTTAATAAATAATATATAAGTATATTTTCATAATTATTTCAAAATAAAATAAAATTAATTTTCTCACTGTTCAATTTAAAATTTAAAATTTAAAATTTATAATAAATATAATTTTATTAAATCGGATCAAATTAAAATCCGTGGTATACAAATTTTTTCATCCCATTCACGTTTCAGTGGAAGGAATTAGGGTTGTAAATGAGACGAGACATATCGCGAGTTACTCGAGATCGACTCGATCAATGCTCGATAAATACTCGGATCAAATTGACTCGACTCGAGCTCGAGCTCGACTCGAGTTCTTAACGAGCCGAAACGAGCTACTCGATATTCGACTCGAAAAGCTCGTGAGCAACTAGAAAATATAATATATTAAGATTTTATTTTTAAAAAAATAAATTATTAATAATATTAACATTTATCTATTGATTTTTTAAATACACTAAGATTTTCATGTATTTAAGGTTAAGGTTCGAGTTTGAAGCTTCAATCGAGTTAAGTTTAAGATTTTTTTTTTATTTCGAGCCTTTTCGAGCTGCTCACGAACTTCAGTTCAGGATTTCGAGTTCGAGTCGAGCTTGAAAATTTTAAGCTCGCGAGTTTTCGAGTCGAGTCGAGCTTCGTTTCAAAATTTTCGAGTCGAGTCGAACTCAACAATACTCGAATTCGACTCGTCTCGTTTACACTCGTAGAAGGAACAAAAGAACGACACGGCCATGAATTCAATTATTAATGCTCCACTCGAGAACAACAATTTGGTTTAGACTTGTGAGTAGGAATTGTCATGGGACCAGAACTGACAAGTCCGATCGGATCAAATATATAAAAGAATATCGGGTTAAGTTAGGTTTTTTTTATGATTATGTTTAGGTTGAGTCGAGTTTGAGTTTATGGTGAAAAATACAAGACTCGACTATATCTGGAAAAATAATTACAATTTTATCTTAATATTTAGAGATAATTACAATAATACTCATACATATATTATTTTCCTTCAATTAAATCTTTATTTTATTGAATAAAAATAATATTTTTAATAAATATCTTATTTCAAGTTGAATTAGATCATATTTTAATTTTATTTCAAAAATGGGATCAAATTTGAGTCCAATAAAGATGCATATTTTTTGATTGGGTGATGATTTATAATTTCCAAATTGGATGGATCCAAAATCCGATCCGATCCCTAAAATGCCATGTAAAAATTAAAGTTGAACTCTTTCAACAAAAAAAATTAAAGTTGAACAGAGCGGGGCAGAGCCGTCTTTTTCGACTCAAGGGCACGTGGAAAAGTTTCCAGGAATATCCCAAAAGCTTCTAATTTAATTGACATTTTTCAACCTTTGAACACCAAATTACAGTATCCATGGACTAATTTGAGGGAAAGAGGTTTGACAAGCTTGCCAATCAGAAGCGAGAACAGTGGGGCAGGTAAAGTTCGGAATACCAAACTTATTTGCCCCTCTCAATCATGTAGGCTAGTTATATTCACACTAAAAATGTTGGAGACATGCAATTAATATAAATCAGGCTGTGCAGTGTGTGAAGAAACAGGGCAAAAAATGGGTGATCAAACGGTGAAGAGTGAGAAGGAAACAGTGGAGGAGGAGAGAATTGAGCCTGAAATCAACTACAGAGGATGGAAAGTCATGCCGTTTATTATAGGTAAAACTTTTGCTTCTTTCTTGTTTTGGGAGCTTGTAGTGTGTTGATGGAAGACTGGATCATTTTCATGACAGGGAACGAAACTTTTGAGAAACTGGGAGCCATTGGTACCTTAGCCAACTTGTTGATCTATCTCACTACCGTCTTCAACTTGAAGAGCATTACGGCTGCCACCGTGATCAATGTCTTCAATGGAACCGCGAATTTCAGCACTCTGGTCGGTGCTTTCCTCTGTGATACGTACTTTGGTCGGTACAAGACCTTGGGATTTGCTACTTCTGCTTCTTTCTTGGTAAAAAAAAAAGTTCCTCGAACTGGAAATTTGACGAGTTTTGCTTTTACTACCGATTTTGATCTGTTGTTTTTTGGTTTCGTTAAGGGGTTGCTAGCAATTCAACTAACAGCGGCTATCCCGGAGATGCATCCGCACCGGTGTGCGGCGAAAGGGAGTGGCGAATGCAAAGGGCCGACGACGGGACAGTTGGCGTTTTTGCTGGCGGGTTTGGGGCTGATGGTGGTGGGAGCCGGGGGTGTCCGGCCGTGTAACTTGGCGTTTGGAGTGGATCAATTCAACCCCAAAACAGAATCTGGGAAGAGGGATCGATAGCTTCTTCAATTGGTACTTCTTCACCTTCACTTTTGCTCAGATGATATCGTTAACCCTCATCGTCTACGTTCAGTCGAACGTGAGTTGGGCTATTGGCCTTGGGATTCCGGCGAGTCTCATGTTCATAGCTTGCGTTGTGTATTTCGTTGGTACCAAAATGTATGTCAAAGTTAAAGCTAGTGGTAGTCCAATGACTAGTGTAGCACAAGTGATGGTGGTAGCCATCAAGAAAAGGAAATTGAAACCTGTGGAGCAACCTTGGCTCTCCCTTTTCAAGTATATTCCTCCCAAATCTCTCAACTCCAAGCTTCCCTATACCGACCAATTCCGGTAATCGGACTATGATTAGTTTCGACAATCGTATCCGATACATGCTTGTATTCGATACTGACTCGGTACTTTTGTTTCTTCATCAGATTCCTGGACAAAGCAGCGATCGTTACGCCCAAAGACGAAATAAACGGCGACGGATCGGCAGCGGATCCGTGGAGACTTTGCAGCTTGCAGCAAGTGGAAGAAGTGAAATGCGTGTTTAGAGTGCTACCTATATGGGCTTCTCAAATCTTTGTGTTACACTTGTTCAATTGCATACATATGCTGTCTTCCAAGCCGTTCAGTCCGACAGAAGACTCGGAAACACCGACTTCAAGATCCCGGCTGCGTCGTATGTCGTCTTCATGATGCTTAGCCTGACCTTTTTCATACCCTTCTATGATAGGCTCATCGTCCCGTTTCTTCGAAGAATAAGAGGGAAACAAGGGGGTATTACAATGCTCCAGAGGGTCGGCATTGGGATATTTGTCTCCGTACTCACCATGCTCGTATCAGGAATTGTCGAACAACATCGGAGGAACACAGCTCTCACGAAACCGACTCTCGGAGTCTTGCCACGAAAAGGCGCAATCTCATCGATGTCGGCCTCGATTTTGATCCCTCAATTCATCCTCGGTGGACTGGCGGAAGCTTTTGCATCCATCGGCCTAATCGAATTCTACTACAAGCAGTTCCCCGAGAACATGAAGAGCATAGGAGGATCTCTATTCTATTGCGGCATGGCGGCTTCGAATTATTTCAGTAGCTTGTTGATCTTAGTTGTTCATCGAACGACCGACGGCACGGCTGCCGGAAATTGGTTACCGGAGGATCTCAACAAGGGAAGATTGGATTACTACTATTACATGATTGCTGGGTTGGCAATCTTAAACATGGGATACTTTTTGTTATGCGCAAGATGGTACAAGTACAAAGGAAACGGTGACGACGATACCCTTGAGCTTGAGCTTCATGTTAATGGCGAGAAACAGAAATCCGACAAACCCTAAGTCTCATGTCCAATAAGATTCATATATAATGAATAGATTAGTTTAGATGAAAACCCCCTCTTTTGTTTAGCGTTAGATTATAATGTCCAGCAAGAATATTCAATGTTGCATTTAATTCTATGTTGCGTTGACAAGTTACTACAAAACAAACATAATAAAACGACAAGTTGGAATCCGATTCATGTGTATTTTTTAGGATAAATATATGTTTGGTGACGTTTGTGTCACATTATATATATTTTATTTTGAGTAAACTATAAATTTAGTACCTAAATTATCACTTTTGATCCATTTTAATCCTTAAACTTATTTTTTTTTCAAAATCATACTTAACGTTTAGTTTTTGTTTCATTTTAGTACTTATCATTAAAAACTTAACGCGTTTAGTTCCTAAACTTTCACTTTTTTCAAAAATTAAAGTTAAAGTTTGAACGAGGTGCCAAAGTGAAACAAAAATTAAACCTTATGTATGGTTTTAAAATTTTTGAAAGTTTATGTACTAAAACGGACAAAAACTGATAGTTTATATACTAAACGTGTAATTTACCCTTTTATTTTTGTTAATTTTAGTCTATTTTTTATTAATCTATGGTAAGTATAAGATAGTATTTATTCAAATATAACACTCAACCATTTAACATTGAACGTTCATACATCTGGTATTTATGTGTTCAAACTCGAGACATCAATAAATAATAACAATTCTTTCATGTATTATGAATGATTTTATGTGATACCTTTTATATTTTTGTTGATTTGTTTATTAGAAAAAACAAAAATAAAATGATAATTTTAAATATTTAAGTATATTAAAGTAAGGCAAAGATTGAAGATTTAGGAGACTTTGCCCGACAAACAAGGTGATCATGAAAGACATTTTATCGTTGTTGTTGGCCTTTCCCTTTCGTTACATAATTGAGATGATTCTTGGATACAATCATTTAATATAAGATTGATAAATGTATGAATATTATATTTTAGGTTGCGTACAATCTAAAATATTAATTTTTTCTTATATTTTTCTCTAGTGTAAATTTTATTCATGATATTTTATGTTACAACAAAAAAATATTATATTTTCATAGAATTTTAGATCATGCTTTATAATATTTTAGATTGTGTTTTTTCTTAGACTTATTTTAGACTACCTCAACCCAGAACTCCTCACATAATTGTCTAACTTGCCATACAATATATATATATATATTCAATTCACGTTGATTAGACCGAATGAAACAGTAAATTACACATTTTAAATGATTTACAGAAACCCGATTTTCCGAAGTGTTCGATAATAGTTAAAAAAAATTGTTTCTCAAGAATTTTCTCATAGTATCCGCGCGGACGTGTATCACTACCACGATCACGACCACGACCACGACCCGACCCGAGACGGGACGGCGGCGGCGGCGCGCGAGAGTCCCCCTTGTTCTCTATTACTCAACAAGAAAGTAGGAAAGCCAAACCTTAAATACCATTCTCAATAGTGTTTCCAATACTATGTGTGATTTGAGCATTACCAACACTTGTTCCCAATACTATGTGGGATTGAGCCTTAAATAGTGATATTATTTTTGAATGTTTTGCTTAAAATTGCAATAATCTCGATTGATTGTAGATTGACTTTTAATTATGACATATTTAATTGTATAATACTAATACAATTAGTTGCTGATTCAGTTGTTTTAAGGTGTATGATTGTTAATTGTTTCCTGAATAATCACATTGTATTGGAAACAAGTGTTGGTAATGCGCAATCCCACATAGTATTGGAAACACTATTGGGAATGATATTTAAGGCTTGGCTTTCCCACTTCCTTGTTGAGTGATAGAGAACAAGGGAGACTCTCGCGCGCCGCCGCTGCCGTCTCGTGGTCGTGGTCCGTACGTGTCTTCGACACATCCGCGCGGATACTATCTTTTTAGAGAAAATTCTTAAGAAATAAAATCTTTTTTTTAAATTATCGCAACGAATTTGGAAAATCGCAACAACTGTAGACTATCGCAACGCGAAATGCAACTCGAATTTGCGATAGTAGAGATCGCAATGCGAATTAGAGATGCATTGCGATTTTGTTTGTCATTTTCGCAAATCCAAAAAAAAATGGTCAAAATCGTATATTATCTACGATTTTTTTGTCACTGAGATTATTTCTCTATATTTTATGTCAAAAATATAAAGATCTTAAATGATTGCACGATACTTTAGAAGAATTCTTAAAATAATTCGAATTTAATTATAACTAAATTAAGATTCCTTTTAAAATTTTAATTTTTCAGGCACTTTTATAGCAAGTGAAATCTTGATAGAATTATTGTCCATTTTCTCGGTGATTTTGATTGATCTTAGGGTTGTGATATGTTGAAAATTGGCATTGATGATTATATATATACATCATTCACTGCTGGTGGTGCTTAATGAGTTAAATATAAAGATCAATCATTGCTGGTGGTGTTTAATGAGTTAAGCAGTTCGAATTCAACTCGGTCAAAATTCGATAAAAATTTGATTCGGGTTGATTCGACTTGAACTCGAGTTCGACTCGAGACCTTAACGAATTGAGTTGAGCAAAGTCCAACTTGACTCGATAAGTTCGCGAGCAACACGTTAATAAAATATATAGTTTTTTTTAGTATTATCTTAAAAATTATTTCATATACTCAAAAATCAACATTATTTATTATTTTAATGTATTTGTGTATTGTTACTTTAAAGTTTAGACTTTAAAATTACTTCATACACTCTTTGATAATTTTTTTGTTAAAATTATTAAATTATTTTTATATTAATTTTATAAGTATTTATATTTTACCATTAGTTAAGAAAATAAGGTAAAATCTCGATAACAATGAGCATCGAGCTTAACGAGTAACGAGTCGAGCAACAAGTTTTTCTTAACGAGCACGAGTCAAAATTTAACGAGCGAGCAATGAGTCGAGCCGAGTAACAAATTTTTTTAAAGAGCACGAGTCGAGCACTAACCAACTTGCAATCGACTCGCTGAATAAATACCCCTAATCACTACATAAAATGTACATACGAATACTATTAAAAAAATTGTATATGTGAATAATTACTAAATTAAAAATGTACATATGAATAGTTTATTTACATAAATTACTTTATATACCTGATTAATTAAATATTTGTAATATACCGGAAATGAATATCATTTAATTACTAAATTACTTTATCGTTATTTATTAATTATACATGATTTTAATATCTTGGATTAATGGAAAATAAATAAATGAAATGGTCCCGAGTGATAAGGACCATTCGCCTATTCGGTATTGCATTTACTTTAGACCAAGTAATTTGGACTTGCCAGCAATTACCACTTCTATATTCGATAACATATAATCATAAACCAACGCAAGATTTTATATTAAACAAATAATTTTAAATTTTAAATCTATAAAATATTAGTAGAATAAAATAAAAATTTAATTAAAAAATAAAAATAATTTTAAAATTTTAGAAAAAGTGATTATCTCCATCTATTTCTCATCCATCTCTGTAACCCATCTTCGTCAGTCCCTACTGTTTCAGTTAACTGGAAGCACATTTTAAGAAGCAAAGTGGAAGTTGATTTCTACTAACGATGACTTTAATTTATAAAATTTCATGTATTAACTTAAACTTATAAAATTTCATAAGAGAAAATAAATTTTAATAAAAAATACATATAAATATTTTAAATATATAATAATTTTATATTTTTAGTGGAACGACTACCCTACTCTCCCACCTAGGTCCATCCATGGTCTCTACACTCCTCATCCAATCTGATCTTTGTGCGTCAAGCCATAATCACTTTATGAAGTTCATATCGTACCTAAAATTATGTTTCCTGTAATTGTCACTTTTAAATGAAGTTCGGATGAGATTAATATACCCGATTAATTAGATTAAAAAGGATAAAAATTTATTATAATAAAAAGGTTTAGGTCTGACGTAAAATAGATGTTTAACTCATATCCGAAGTTAACTTTAAATACTTAAAGAAATTTTCGTTAAAATAGATGTTTTACTTTTTTTTTTTCGTTACAAGTTTAAATGTTTGATCATAAAATCAATCAATCATTGTTTGATACATGACGATACCCTTGAAACTTCTATCTTAGAACAAAGACAATACACATGAAAATGAAGAAAACATTATAATTTAAATTTTAAAAATATTATAAAAAATAGAAACATTACACGTATCAAATAACAATTTTTTAACTATCAGTATATGTCAACATCTAAAAGTGTAATGTCGAAAACATTAAATATCTATTTTCAACGAAAAATTCTTTAGATTAAAAAATATTACGTTACTCGTAATAAAATATTTAATTAGAAACACTCTCTATTATAATCGAAATTATTATTAGTTATATAGTAGTTTTAGAATAAATAGATAACTATTTAGGATTAGGATTGTTCAAACGGTTAATTCAGTCACTGACCGAATTAAATTAACCAAACTTTTTTCTTTTAATCATTAACCGAATCGAAATTCGTTTGAAAATTATTAATCGGACCAATAAATTTGGTCAATTCGATCAATTTTTAATTAACCGAAGTTTATTATAATTATCCTAATTCAATTAAAAATTGAATATTTTTTCAGTTCAAAAAACAATTTGCATCTAATTTAAACAATATCTATTCATTAAATAAAAAATATAATTTAATGTAGACATTATATTAAAAAAAAGAGAAATGGCCTATCCATTTCATTCAAATAACCAACTAATATGAAATTTTAATAACGGGTTTAGGTTATATTAATCTGAGCACTTTTTTTTATTTGAGTTTAAAAATCATTGATTCTTAAAAATACTAATGGGTTTAGGTTTAAATTCATTTGAGTTTTAATATTTAAACGGGTCTGGACTGAAACATGAACATATATATATTATATAATTTTGGTTTATTCGGTTAAAATAATCATTTTTGAACTAAATTAACTGTTAACCGAATTTTAAGAAAAAATTAACCATTTCCTGACCGAATTAATTTTCGTGACTGATCGTTTAATCGAATTAATTCGGTTAGATTGGTTAATTTGATTAAAATCAAACAGTGAACACCCTTATTTAGAATAAATAAATAACATTTTGAATTATAATATGCCACAATACAATTATTATTAAGGCTTAATACCAAAATAAGTGTCCAAACTATACTATTTTTCTAAAATAGGTACCTAAATTATTTTTTGACTCATCCAACTGTCTAACGTTACAAACGTTATCCATTTAGGTGAACGGGATCGTAAACGGTGTTAATTTTCCCCTTAAGTGACACGTGTCACACATTGATAAATTTAAATTTTTTTATTTATATATATAAAAGAAAACACAAATTTTAAAATAAACCTAAAACTTTGAAAGGTTTCATTTCAACCCCTAAAACTACGCCGGCTCCCCTTTCCCGACGACCAAAATCCCTATGAAATCGTGACCGATCGAAGGTCGATCGACGTTTTATACTGTGTGAACTATAAGTTGAAAATCGTGATCTCACTCGATTCTAACGGCTAATTGATTACAAATACGACATCATATGATTAGGAGGATAACATAGGTTACATCGACGACGGTTTTTGTGACTGGAAAGGACGATGACAACAAATTAAGGTTAGGATTTTAGGAACATGGGGCTATTTTATAATTTTAAAAAAAATTAGATTTTTTATAAATATAATAATATTTTTAATATTTTTAAAAAATATATATTTTAATTTCACCAGACTATGACACATGTTACTTAACAGTGAATATTAATATCGTTGACGACTCGAACACCTAAACAGGTAACGTGAAGCACCTAGATAAGTCAAAAAATAATTTAGACACCTATTTAAAAAAAACAGTATAATTTAACACCTTATTTTGGTATTAACCTATTATTAGTTCGCAATATATTTTAGGATAAATCCACCATAAAATAAAGGACCACCACACGCAGAACTACCAATGATGTTCACATCATGATCCTGTAATTGCCGCTTACAGCTCATTCTGGGTTTGATTAGCACCAACTCTTGTTATTTCCCCCCCACAAAAACATTAACTGTTTTCCAGAGTTTGTTCTTGATTCGACAAAAACAAGAGGCTTCAATCGAAATATAGACATAAAATGCCAGCACCAGCAACAAAATACATATCCATAAAACCTGAACTGCAGCACTCGAAACCCGCAATGTTTCCGTCTCTCATAATCAAAGCAGAACGTGCGGCTTTAGTTTATTACTGCTTGCTCATTTACGTATATATATGGGTGTGCCTTTCCATGATTCCTCTTCCTCTTAGACCGTGTAAGCTTGCTGGATCGTGTCGATGTCGAGGTTTTTCAATCTAACCACCGATTCGACGTGACCTTTCAGCGTGTGCAGCTCTCTCCAACCTGGAAATCATACAAAATAAGTTCGAGATATTAGTGCATCTAACTTGTCTCGAAATAGAATACTTCATGCATGTGGGGTAGTAGCTGAGCTAAGAAATCGATGAACATCTTGGTATAAGTTCGTTTACCTAGCGATTCAGCCCTCCTCTTGGCCTCTTCAGCCATTTGACTGAGCTCCGTGAAATGGGTCCGCTCGGTGAACATCTTGGTATCGGGTGCCTGCAAACCATGCAACGTCCTCTGAGCATGAGCCCATTGAAGCTCGCGTTGTTCTTTTCCGAAATCCTTTTGCCTTGTGAATGCGATCTACATAAAAGGAACGAAACCCATTATTAGCACACACAAGATGACAATGAGGGGAGAAAGGCAAACATTTAACACTTCAGTGGGAAGAAAGCATACCCTCTGCTCGATAACAGATCCCAGGCTCGGCCACTCAAAGCATAGCGAATGAAGAACTTGATCAAATCGAGCGGGAAATAGAAGACCAGGTTGAGAGCCATATCACACAATAAGAGTAGCATCTGTATATATAATCAAACGAATGATCATTTTCCCGCTACTTAGCAGGAGGATCGGTTCAAATAGACATAAGAAACGACTCACCACTGAGCCACCACAAAAGCTACCACTAGTAGTAAACCCGGACGCTCAACAAAGACCAGCTTCTAGATCGTGTTACAAATATTAGGGCCTGATTATAATGCTCACTTGCAATACACAGCCGAAGCAAGTTTTCTATAGTCGTCATGAGCTGTTTCTCGAGAGTCGACACACCAAATATGCGCTGGCAAGTTAAAACAATTCGATCAACTCTTTAATTCATTGAAAGATCATGACCAATGCTAATATACACAATGGTTCTACAATCAACCAAACATATAGTTCAAACAAAAAGCAAATCCTCTAAAACTAAGGCAGATCCTCATACCGGGAAAAGTCCGTTTTGTATGCAGCCAAAAGAATATAACTGTCATCACTGCCAGTAACCCCCGAGAACAATTCCAGTAGTAAAAATTTCCGCCAATTTCCAGCTGTCGGTAGAGGTGATGGTTTGACCCTGTCCTTAGATATAGTCATAATGGTACCTGAAATTTGATGAAACTAGTTGGTTTATAAGAAGAGTCGTGTAAAGCTGACAATATAGTACGATATATAGAGAGAGTGACGCATCATCACAACAATCGACACTAAGGTTTCCGAATGCTAGCGGAAACATTGCATGCTATAAACAGTGCAACTTAAGATGGGTATAAATGAACTAGAGGCAACATATACACTAAGGTTTAGACATAGAATGGGCATAAACGAATTAGATGAAACTAAAAATCGTTTTCAGGCGGAAGATGAAAATTTATTTATCATTTTATTAAGTTTTTGACTTGTTTAGTATTCTAGCATGTAACACTAAAGTCTTCCAAGTGGTTTATAAAAACGATTTTCAAACGAATTGAAAAAAAATAAAACCAAAGAAATTCTTCAAGGTTTAGCAGCACTCGGTACACAAAAGAGACGAAATAAGTCAGGGCGAGAATGAGAGAACAGACCATCATTGAGGATTGCAATGATTAGCACCATGAATGGCGGAAAGTCAAATTTCCAGATGAGCCAAGCATGAATCCCAACTGTGACATCAGCAGGCAAAGTAAATTTGGACTTTAATAATACTTGTCCGGACACCGTTAGCAGAGGAAATGAGAGATGAGATGGAAAAATTAGGGGGGGGGGAGCTCCCACTTACCACGATACGGATTGTGATAGAAACTGCATAAATCTGCCAGGAAAAAGACAAAAGAATAAGCACACTCTCGAGTAACCATTCTGCCGATTAAGGACTCGCGTGCATGAAAAAGATATGATATCACTGCCAAGATCACCAAGGCGACAATGCCATTTGTGATATCGGAGGAAATTCTACATAGATCAGGGTCGGTGATAAGATAACTTACAGTGTATTTTTCATCCTTTGGAAAATGGCACGACTGGTCAAGACAGCACTGATGATGACACTAAGTCCAGTTCAGTGAGGACGATGTCCGAAGCACTACGTGCTGCATCAGTTGCATCAGCAACAGCTATCCCGATGTCAGCCTTCTTAAGGGCAGGAGCATCATTAACTCCATCACCAGTCATGCCACAGATTGTTTCCTGGCTTGCAAGCGCTTCACTATTTCATATTTGTTCTGCACCAACACAAATTAGGGGAAACCAAAGAACAAACGTAGCGAACATAGGGAAGAATTCAAGAAAACATCAAATCTGACAATAAAATACCAGGGAAAACACCAGCAAAGCCATCAGCTTTTTCTATTAGTTCATCACAGGCAGAGCAGCTATAGATTCATCCTTGTCCTGTCCCAACAAAGCAGATGGATACATGTTCGTTCCCATGCCCAAACGGCGACCAGTCTCCTTTCCTATAGCCAATTGGTCTCCTGGAGGAAGTAGCAAGGCTCAGCAACATTGAGTAGGAAGAAATTCAAGATATCTCACAAGGAGGGTCCAAAAAGTTTGATACAGAATATATAATCCCAACAGTAGGATGATAAGCTGATAACATACGTGACAACTATAAAATTAAGATAAATATCACGTCCAAGAGATTAATTCTTCATTGCAAAAATCAAGCACATTCCGGCATTACAATACATGGAAATGCTACATCAGTTTTAGAAACTGGAAAGCAGTTTCTCAACTAAATAGGCAATAACCACATCCGAAGGTCAAGCTTGTGCTTAACTGCAATAAGAAACCCACCTGTAATCATTTTGACGTTTACTCCAAGGTTTAAAGCCCTCCTAATTGTCTCCGCACTGTCGTGCCGAGGGGGATCAAAGAGAGGCATCAGACCAATGAACTGCCATGGGCCACCAGAACTCTCCTTCCTTCCATCAGGAACCTCCTGCAGAATGACAAATATGCCATGCTTTGATTAGTTCTAATTTGATCATAAAACTGAGAGGCAGAATCTTAGCAGTAGAAACATAATGCTACTATCAAAATTACCTGGTATGCCACTGCAAGAGTCGTAAACCTCGCTCTGCAAACTTATCATGACTGCATGAACTCTTTGCTCGATATCCGACTTATTATGTGCAATTTAGGATCTACAAGCATTTTAGAAGGCAAGGATTAGGATGCTATAGAAATACATATGTATATAGGCAACTGGAATAAAGGTGTTAAGACAAGCTACCTGCTCAGGTGCACCTTACCGACTCTGCATTTTACCAAGCTGTTCTCTTATCAGTAGGATTGAAAGGAAGGAGTGTACTTCTCGAATTCCTGCTCGTGCCTGTCAAACCCAAAAAAGATCAAAAGGAAAGTGCAGGAAATATTCAGGAAAAATTAGTAACAACCAAAGGTCAGCTCAAAAACCGACAATGGATTGGACCAAATACCTCCTTCGGATCAGCCAGCATCCCAACTATTGCAGAATCTATTGCATCTTGGTTCTCTGTTCTAGATGCTCGAGCTGCCATTAGAACCACAGTGTCTGGATCTACTCCTTGGCAAGACCTGATACATTATTCAGACACAATTGTAAAGAAAAAAAAACACCTTCCCAAGGTGGTTCAAGCTGTAAACCAATAGGTAAAATTATCCAGCAGACCTCAATGAGATTCTTGTCGACTGTAAGTTTGTTCAGCGTCAGCGTCCCGGTCTTGTCACTGCAAAGAACATCCATGCCTGCCTCTCCTCAATTGCTGTCATTCTCTTTGTGATAGCTCCCTGTAGCATTATAAACAAACCTTTAATGCAAACAAATATCTTGAACTGAGGCCAATTGAAAATTTTCAAATGAATCCAACAGACCTGCTGTGATAGCCTATGAGAACCAATAGCCATAGTAACTGATAAAACTGTAGGCATGGCAATTGGGATTCCACCATGAGAAGAACAGAAGATTGTCGATTCCAGACGATACTTCCGGTGTTTGATTGGATACATGACAACATCTCTATTATCATCCCCACTGCAATAGAACATATGCAGAAATTCCCTATCGCCGTCAAGACCTTAAATATGTGAAAGAAAGAATTAATACATATAGTCAAAAGCACAAAGTTCAAAGATAGTAAACAAAAAATGACGATGAATTATACTTACCTTCTGAAATGACCAACTTGGTTAGTGGTATCAACGAGGTGAGCAGCCTTCCCAAAGAAAGTATGAACACCAGTGGCAATAACCACTGCTTTCGATCTCTCCCTGTTTGCAAGTAGAACCGGAGTAAACACCATCACTGGGTCCTTTCGTTACAGGGAGGGACTCCCAGTTAGTGCAGATAAACACAAAAAAATAGAAACAATTAGGTTTGTAGAAATCAATATGAACAAGTAAACCAGCACAGGTCATACAAGACCAACCTGATCAATTTTAAGAGGATCACCCTCGAGTAATCGGCATCAGCAGTAATAATATCACCTAGTTTGATACTTATATGTCTCCAGGCACCAGAACAGCGGCATCCTGCTCGTTCCACCTTCCATCTCGAAGAACCTTTAATTAAAGACTTCATTAACGATTAACAATGAACACAAAATACTAAAAGAAATCGTATCGTACAAATCATAAACAGAAACACGAACAATACCTTTGCTTTAGGAGCAAGACGAGCCTGAGAGCAGCTGCTGCATTACATGTTTTCCTCGATAAAACTGATGGTGGAGTTGATGATAAGAGTAATGATACCAACAAGTCCTGCCAATCAGGCGGCTTCCCCTGCAAAAGATAGAAGATAAAATTCGTGGGAAAAAAGTCTAAAAAGACAGATTTCCCAATGAATTTTGATAAAATAACCCATAAATCCATTAAAAAGGAAGAACTCACTCCTCCATTGCTAGAGCAATGGCCATGATAGCAGCAGCTTCATAACCCATGAGAGAGGATTCCACTAAACCCCAAAACTTCAAGAATTTGCTCTCCTGAACAATAACAACAAAATGGATAAATTTAGAAAGTAAATGAAACCTGGATCAAATTTGAGAAAAACAGGGAACTTTGAATTCTCAAGACAAAAAAAAGACTACTTTCTTCTCCTCAAGCTTGTGTGTCCAAAAATTGTCAGCCTTTCCTCAGCAGCCTCAGTAGTAAGACCTTCTTTGCTACATCTCAGATTCTCAAAAACTTCTTCAATGGGTATATTTTCCTGCTCAAAACACAAATCAAACGAAACATAACGTAGTTCACAGACAAAATGCTTCAGCGTTATCTCAGATCTGTTTACCAAATCCACGGTTTCTTTCAACAGCCTCCAAGACTTCATTTTTGTCCCCATCTTTTCTCCCTCCAAGCTCAAAACACCCACCAAGAGAACTTCACGTTGCTGGAAAATGAAAAACAGGAAATATCCATTACAGAACTACCAAAAAAACATAACAAACAAAACTAGAAGAAAAAAAACCCTGAACAAGCAAATGAAACAAGTTATACCAGTTTCAAGACTTGAACTTTAGTTTATAGTTCAGGAACCCAAAATGAGAACCCCAACAACTTCAAATCTACCACCAAAAGAATAAGATAAACCGCTAAATAGTAGTAGTGTTGGAATTGATATATATGTCTAGTAACAGTCATTTCTAAACTTGTTTGCTGTTTCTTTTTCATTTTTTTACCTAATTTTGTAAAAAAAAAATTGTTTCCAGAAACCCCATGCTCCCCCGCTTCTCAAAGACTGTACCTGTGGTTGAAGAGATGTTTGTACCTTTGGGGTGAATTTTTAAGCTTCTCAAGGGATTAGTTGGGAATTTCAAGGCATCTGCATTTATTACTTCCTTTAGGTTTTTTTCTTTCTTCTTCTTCCGTTTGGCTTTTTACGAATACGAAAGTTAATACCAACCAGCAATGCCCATACATTATGTTGCATAATAAAAAGATGCACATGCACAAAGTATACAGCGGTCCACCAGATAAAACCGGGCGTTTATTTCGTGTAATTTAATTTTTAGGTAAACTACACAATTAGCCAACTAAATTTTAGTTTACGTATTCTTTTTGAACATAAACTTTAACATTAAAATATTAAAAAAATGAAAATGAGATCAAATTAAAAAAATATAAAAATATTTAAGATTGAATTTTTGTATCGCGACAATTTTATCGGGTTATTATCGTAATTTTTTAACATGAATTTTTATTTTCTAATTTCGAAAATTTATTTTCATTTTTTCCTCGAATATTTTGGTGCTTGTAGCCTACTTTTTTTTGTTGATTTCTTTATCCTGTAGATATCGGGGGGAAAAAGGCATGCTTTGATGAAGTGGAAAGTCATACTTTGTGGCGTGAGATAATTATTTTAACTTCATGTGTTTGTTGTTTTTAAAAAGGGCATGGAATTGGTAGAGAAGTGACACGGATTGAATTCTACACGTCCATTTTTGTTATTGATCCTTATACTATATCTAAATTATAGATTTAGTCCATACACTTTGATTTGATTCATTTAGTTTTGATATTTTTAAAATTTTAAAACTACAGTCGCAAGCTATTGATACAATCATACGATTGACTTACAGATCTTGAAATCTCAACATAACCTAATTATAATTTACATAAAATATATGGACTAACAATAAAATTTAACTTAATATTTCCACAGTCACTATTGGCTTTAAAGATTTTACGTACTTTTATTATCATATTAAAGAAATTAAAAAGATTCATTGTTTTCCACGTAACCATCAACTTATAAATAAGGAAAGAGATTTTGTTTGATTTCCGAACCACGTAATAAATGAGACACTCATATAACGTTTGATAAAAAATATAATCTTTACTTCACATTTATAAAATTTAAAAAAAAATATTACGAACCCAAACTACCTTAATGATTAAAATAAGAGTTGTTATAATGTTTCTTAAAGAGTAATTTTATATAACTAAATAGTATAAAGACATTTTAAGTTTAAGTTATTTTAATATTATTAACCCTAGTCACTCGCCATTTTCTTAACTGTTCTCTCTTTTTTTTTCATTTTCTCCCTTTGAGTTTTTTTTATAGATCTGATCAATTTTTTTTTTTTGATTTTCTTTAGTCGGTGACGGCACCGACTTTGATGTTGATTGATCGTCGGTCTTTTCTCTCATTGTTCTTTCTTTTGTTTTCTAATAAGAATAATTATGCATGTGTTGCACGTTTATCTCTACATTTGTGACATGTTTATCTATGTATTTGTGGTACGTTTTTTTTTTATTTTTTTATCTGTTGTTTTTCCGTTCTTTATTTATGATTTCCCTAGGGTTGAATTTGACATGCCACGACTAATCAAGATGGTGCTTATTCGAAATCTTGTGATCTTTCCTGCTATGGACCTTTGGATTGAATTTGAATGTGAGATTTTGCATTTGTTGATAGTTTCTCACAACGCTCGACACTAATATACAATTCTCGGTGATCTTTCAATAGTTTAATTCTCTTTTGTGGTCCGTTTGACGATGCAATCAGATTTATTTGTATCTATTTAAAATCATAAAGCCTTTTGGTGAGCATTGAGTGAACTATTATTTCACTTCAATCAAGCTCGAATTTTAGGCTTCAATCGAGCTTCTAAATTTTTTTTAGTTCAAGCCTTTTGAGTTCAAGTTTCAATATTATATTTCGAGTTTGAGTTGAATTTGATAATTTTTAGCTTGTGAGTTTGAGTCGAGTTGAGCTTACTTTTAAAGTTTTCAAGTTCGAGTCGAGCTCAGCAATACTCGAGTTCGACTTGGCTCGTTTAACAAACGACGTTGTTTGGTTTAATTTTTTTTTTTAAAAAAACAAAATTTCTGGTTTTTTCTGATTTTCAGCCGGTCCGGTTCAACGGTTCTAGTCGATTCACTAATAACGGTTTAACCGATTTAGATTAAACCGACTAACACACGGTTCCCGGTTAAATCGATTGAACCGACCGGTCTCAAAACAATGTGTGTAGCCTTTTCATTGCATGTAGAAGTGAGCAAAGAGTGTGGCCCACGACCCATGTGGCACATGTCATATTGATTGGACATCAGTGTTAACTGCGCTCGTTTTCTTTAGTCACACTAACCCACTTTCATTTTTTTTTGTCAATAAAGGAAACAAAAAGTGAACCCTTTTGAAAACGTACAAAGCCGTACCCCTCAGTCACACCTCATTATATTCCCTTTTTACCTTTTCATAGTGAAAACGCCAACAATAACCGCACAATTACAATTTGGTTAAATACGTAAGACCACTAAATTACTTAAATCATTAGTTTAGCCATTGAAACTTTTAAAATTATAAAATAGTTATAATGTTTATATATTATTACAAAACAATCACCATGAAATACAATAATTGTACAACTTTTTTTTTATAAATTTAATGATTATTTAATAATTTGATATAGTTTATTGATCATTTTATAATTAATCAAAATGATCATTTGAGCATAATTTACTAACCATATTATACCTTCCCCTTAAATGTTTTAGCAAATATAATAAAATTAATAATATTATTTATCAATCGGTTTAAAAAGGATGATACATTAGATCTTTTAAACTAATGATCGAACTTAACATTTTCATTGAATTATTTAAAGAGTCTAACTAAACATGAAATCATATTGTAAAAGTTAGGTTAAAACTTATATAAGGCAAGATAAGACGACATACTATTAAAATTCACTGTCATTAATAGTCTCTAGAATAAGTGGTAAAAGTCATCATTTCACACGTCTTATTACCCTTAAATTATGAGTTTAATACTCATTAGGAGTAAATTTCTCTTTCCCCTCAATAGTAATTGTTAAAAAAAACACTCTTAATATTGATTTAAACAATCATTTGATCCTCGATTTCTTTTGAAATATTTTAATTTTTAACATCTAATTTTGGGTTAAAATAATATTTGGTTAATTAAATTCATTAAATGATTATCAATCAATCAATTTATTCACTATGATGGTTCACGCAGATTATAATTAATATGATATTTTCACGTGTAATATAATGAACGTCATATCAGTAAGAATTATTTATCATTTTTAAATTATTTTTATTTTAATTAATAATTTAAAAAAATAATAAACATTTTTTTACCGAACGCTAGACTAACATAAAAATACCACACCAACATCATGTGGTGATTTTATAATGTAATATTTGTTTAGAATCTTATTAACTCTTGACAAGATATTTTCTACAAAAATAGCTACACGATCCAAGACCTTTAAAATAATATTCCACTTTATCATTAATCCCACTAAATAGATTCATATTAAATAGTAGTTTATTAATGATTTTATTCATTGAAACACCATTTTGATTTAAGACGGAAAAAAAAATAAATCCCATCATTATCCTTGCATTGCCGATTGTTCGAGGTAGGGGTGTATTCGGTTCGGACTCTTGACAAGATATTTTCTACAAAAATAGCTACGATCCAAGACCTTTAAATAAAATAATATTCCACTTATCATTATCCCACTAAATAGATTCATATTAAATAGTAGTTTATTAATGATTTTATTCATTGAAACACCATTTTGATTTAAGACGGAAAAAAAAATAAATCCCATCATTAATCAGCATTGCCGATTGTTCGAGGTAGGGGTGTATTCGGTTCGGTTCGGTTTAGTTTTTTACCAAAAATTAAATCGAACCGAAATAAACGGATTTTCAATATTTAAAACCGAAATCGAATAGTTAAAAAATCGAAAAAACCGAAAACTGGTTTTTTTGTTCGGTCGGTTTTTTAATGGTTGGGTTTTTCGGTTCGGTTTGGTTTTTTTCGGTTTTTCAAATAAAAAAATCACTTGAAATATAATTTTTTTACAAAAATTACTTATTTCGGTTCAATATGGAACAAATGGGTTCCATATAGAAAACCCGAACCGAACCGAATCAAAAAATGAAACCTTTAAACCAACCGTTTAAAACCAAACCGAACTGAACCGTTTTAACTCGATTCGTGTCGATTTTTCAATTTTCTCAGTTTCGTTTGCTCAGCCCTAATTCGAGGGAAGGTGACATGAAACAGAAGACAGCTCGATTAGATCAGATTCAGTTTGCCTTCGTAGCTGGCTCCAATTGCATGGACCCTTGTCTTTCTTCTCTTTTCAAGTTTGTTCCATAAAAGATCACGTTACATTGTAGTTTCAAAAATAATTAAATTTGAACCTTAAAAAATATCTATAATATATATATAAAATGGATATAAATACAGTATTTAGTTAAAATACTTATTGTTTTTATTAAATCGATTTAATCAATCAGAAACTCTAAAGAGAAAATAATATTATTTACCACTGAAATCTATCGATGAATTTCTATCTACAAAGTAGAACCCTAATTTAGTCAAAAATTAAATCTATTATTCTTCTTGAAAATAAAACGGGCCGTTAAAAACCCCTTCCGAACCACACATGGTGTGGACCTACAAGGAGAAAAAAAGTACTCAACTACAATTAAATTCACTGGATGTTCAAACAATAGAAGAAATTATTTCGGATAAATCGAGTAAAAAAATAAAGTATTTTGTAGTTACAGAGGCCAGCCAACCAATTCGTGGACAACCATAATAAGTGAATCTGAAATATATATGAGCTGTGGTTGTTATTATCCGAAACTTTTTCAAAGCACTTGGATGTATGGGTGGATGGCTGCTTTCAATAGAAAGAAAGAGCAAAATAAGCACCCAATCTCTTCGTACAAAAAGCAAATCCCCAATAATTGGATGCAATGCTACTTGGCAATATTATTGTGAAAAGTCAAATTATTGCTGTGCACTTTCAAATAAAACCATATATATATTATTCATTTACACAATATAAAAATAAAAAAGTTGTATTTATTGAAGTGTTTATATTATATACAGTGTAGGATCAAAATAAAATTGTAAAGTTTATTCATTATTTTAACTTTTCGTAGAGAGTGAGGTAGATTATGCAGTTCTTACATATTTATAGAATAATGATTTCATACATGAATTCTGATGTTATTTTTCATCGGAAGTATATAATTAATTTTAAACTTTTTTATATAAAAATACAGCTAATTTTAAATAATTGAAGTACTAAGATTGTAATTATTTGGAAAAATAACGATATATAAAATAAAATAAATAAATTATATCAATTAAAGTATAAATCCTATAATTAAGATAGGGACCACATTGAGAATTCGACCGAACTTTTTGTTTCGTTCTAGTATTTTTTATGGAAACCTCGGCGGTCCAAATTTAGACATAGAAACATGGAAGAGAGCATATTTTGGGTTATACATCCGAGAGTAGCTCATTTTAGGATCCATCGCATCGCACGTCTGATTTTTTAAGATAAGTTTTCTAACATATATTTCTGTATACACAATAATTTGAACTTGAGATTTTGCTCGAGTTATATAAAGTTGCTTATCGCTCTTGAACCAACCCTGTTGGTTTTTTAAGAGACTTTGATATCGCTTGAACCATTATTAAGGACTTTGAACTAATCTAAACCAGCCAAGTTTAATCATGCTAATGAGAGATCAATAGAATAATTGGCATGATGATTAAAGCTTCAGATCACAATGTAGTAACAAAAGAAATTTGTTTACTTCTCATCTGTATTCAACTGATTTATTTCGATGACTATAATGTTGTTAACAATACAAACAGTACTGATGTAATTTGAGGTCATAATTTCATTTATTTTATTAAAAGTGAAAGAGAGAAAATAATCAATTTAATTTTGTTTTGAATGATTATTTAGAAAATAATTTCTTTTAAAAAATTGGAAAATAGGGTTTATTATTTTATTTTTCTATTAAGATAGGTAATTATGAAGTAATATCTGTTCTAACTACTCAATCATTAACAATGAACGCTCAATCACCCTACTGTAGCTGCTAGTGCTCAAACCAGTGACATTTAGGAATATAATGAATCCTTTAACCACTAAGGTAAGTTGGTTCGTGCGGTTTTATTTTGAATGGATATTTTGAATACTTTACCCATCATTCATGCAACTCGTATCTCTAGAACAAATCGCGACCACATATGCACAGATAAATCCTGCTTGACCCTGGTTGAATGATAAGCTTTGCTTGACCACTACAAATCCGAATAAGTGTAGGGGAGGGATATATTTCTAACACAAAGCATCAAATCCATTGTCACACCTGGCCTGGGCACTTTTATTTTACAAGCAGAATCATTGCATACAGTTTAATGGGAAAACGACACTTGAACAGAACACTCTGATAACAAGAATCAGTTTCTTGGTTTTATTTAACGAAAACATGCGAGGTTCTTAGAATTATTTTTTCCAAATGAAATACTAACAAAGAAGACCGACCTTAGATATGATCCCCATGGTCGAGCTGAAGTTTCGACCGGAATCTTTCGACGGGAAATAAAGCCGGGAGAGAGAATCGTCTATCTCACGATGAACCTGAGTTCGGCCATGATTCATCGGAATTTTCTCTTCAGCCAAAAATGTATCCAGCATCTTAAAATAGACCTGCAAAACGTACTTAAAGGTTCAAGGATCATTCAACTCTTCCTTAAAGGATCAGTCGTCATTTTGAGTAGATACTCGATGCACTCGGTATAAATCAAATTAAACAAGCAGGTAACCCAAATTTCATGTAAAAATTGAAGTCAAGTATATTGGGGATAGAACGTTCATCTCTGCTAATAGGACTCACGTATCTACTCACATGCTAAAAACCTAACCAAATTCAAACACGGATCAAACAGATACACATGAGAGGTTTTTTTTAATCTAGTTATTCAATTACTTAATTTTTCAGTTTGTAGAGTTTAGATCTCTTCATGACACTACTGTATAGATGATTGATTCCCAGCAGGTCACTTCATATATCATCAACTATTGTAGATCTCAAACAAGTACATTTAGGGAAGAATCACTCATTATGCAGCACTATTACGAGAAACCATAAGAATTCTCTCCGAAAATTGTATCAATGAAATAGGCAATTTCGGATAAGGACTGATTTGTGCTGACATGATTATAAGACGAAGTCAACTTAGCATCATTGAGAGAGGAGAAACAAACCTGCATGTCCCCAAGTGACTTGCTACAGATTGGGCAGGTGTAGTGCATACAAGTATAGTCCTAGAAACAACATGATAAGCCGATAAATTTGGCTGCATTTAGGTGAAAGTTGCGGGGAGAAAGAGAGAACATCAGACTCGAGTACCTGAAACAAGCTGAGTGCATCATATGTCCACATGGAAGTGCTTTTACTGGAGCTGTAGAGCTGAAGAAGTCTTCATGGCAAATAGGACAGTTGTCCTCAAAAGATTTTTCTCTCTGCATGTGTGCACTGACAGAGATCGTGACATGCAGGCATTGCAATTCATGCAATGAAAGTAGTCCACACCCAATCCCTTCCCCACTCGGCAGAGGTTACAGTAGGGCAGTGATAAATTTGCCTGTTGAAAATTTTCCATGTTAAACCATTCATAATGTAGATTGAAGGAGTTAACAACCTTCTATATTACCAGATAGTGTTCACAATAGCTTTAAACTTGGACTAGATTAATGTTATGTTTGGAAACATATTTGAAATTTTGGATTTGGATTTCAATTGTTATATAAATGAGAATGAAATCAGAATCCATACATTATGCAATGAAGGTTGAAGAGAACGAGAGTTTAATTGCACGAAGTAAGGTGTCCAGAAATGTCCAAAATCAATCTTCAACATAGTAAAGAAATTATATCCAAACAATTAGAAAAAAAATACATCACCTTTCATCATCGAATAACTTGCAGATTTTGCAATAATATTTTCCCATTGATAGATTATGGCAGGAAACCGTAGAGCATGTTAATGCAATTGGCTGAATTACCAAGCATTTCATGCACATCATTTTTGTGACAGATTTTCTGCATATTTGTTGGGAAAAGCAGGAAAATGTGAGGAAGAGGAACTCTTAAAGGGTAAAGCAAAATTTTATGTGAAGAGTTATGACCTATCCAATTTATGATCAGCCACCTCATTATGGCAATGAATGCACGTATGAAGCTGGTTGCAACACGGGTTAAAAAGTTTACAGTTCCTCTTGTAGTGTTTACAACCAAAAGCTAGTTCCAGTGGGTCTCGATAAGATGGATGCTGACCTGGAATTCCTTCTCCATTACTTGATTTGTTTACTTCCAGATTGGACATCTGTTGCTTAAGAATCCAACGACTGTACCAGGGTAAACTAGCATCAAAATTCTATGAAGATATAGAAAACATGTAAGCAATATAAAATAATTAATACATAAGACTAATAAAACCTCAGGTGTTAATTATATTCTGTAGCAGCAAATTGTCTCATTTGAGACGTGTATTAGCGACTACCTATTGGTTCTGTAGATAGGATTTTCTGCCTACCAAGCCAATTATAAACATGTGCAATAAGTGTTCAGTGTTTAGATGATCCTAAAAGCAGCCTACAAGGGCCTCAAATATTCTCCTAAAGTTTAAAAGATATCATTTTACACAAAAGAAATTCTTATTACCTACCTCATTAGCAAGTTTTGCATCACATATGATTTCCTTTTAGGATCTAAGGATGTGTCAGAGAACACCCTTCTTATGGCAGCCTCTAGATCTTCTTGACTCATAGTATCTAGTTCTTGCATTTCCCAGTATTCCGATCACTTGAAACTTTTGATCTGGTTCATTAGTCCTGCCCATCAGATCAGCTGCTTCATTGCATTGCTTGTCACTGTTCTTACTCAGCAGTCCTGAACATTCAGAACAGTTTCCATCACCTTTACACGCCCTTACTTTATCATCTGTCGGACAATCCTAACAGCTCAATCTCAGCACCATTCGAATTAGTTCTTAAGAAACTATTACAATAGCTTCTCTTTTGTCAAGGACTTCTGGAAAATGTTGATATAATCTCCAATGGATCTGCACTCCATGAAGGAACAGTTGTCTTCTCTGTTTCCTTGGCTATTTTATGTCCTTCCCACCATTCTCCTAACCATTCATCAAACATTGTATTTCTGGTGGCATTGTGCCATAAGGACATAACAGTTTGCTGCTCATCTGGAGACAAAGATGCCATAAGCCAGGGTATCATATCTTCTAATATTTCTGCTCCTGTTCTTCCAAGCATGCTTCCTATGATCCTTTCTTGCTCCTTGAGGGTGAAGCATTCTCCAAATAAGGGCCAAAGTTCAACTTCTTCACGGTACACATGATCAGAGAGTAACTTATGCATAGATTTGCATGCATCTTGGATACATACACAGCTTCTGGCGCTTTACCACCCAGTCCAGTGTCATTGGTTCACCAATAGAATATCCTGCAGTTCATATATCTCATCCAAAATGAGGGATATTTTGCTGAAGTTTTCAGCTTCTATTTTATGGTCCAGCGAGTAAGAGTGGCTAATGTTTCTGTTTTTCCCTTTGCTTCCAAAGCTGGAAAAGCTACCTCATCCTCTGCATCAGTGTGGATCTGATATAAGAAGTGTATCAAATGGAAACGTTGGTGGAACTCAGGGAGAAACCCGGCATTTTCAGCCAGCATAGCTGAACCAAGGACAAGGTAATCTAAATCTTCTTTAAAGCCTTATGAAAGAAGAAAATCAAATCCATCGGTACCGGTTCACCACATCACAATCAACACAACTCTTCTTAACAGAAAAGTCTGAAGAAGAATATAAACCCTTTGTCATTTTGGGGAAAAATATATGCAGATTGATTGCACTGCAGTATGATGTCTCAAAGTGCTTAATGCCATGGGAGCTGGCTGGAGAAAAAGGGAAATTCTTCTTCCCTTTGTTAACAAAGACTGGTTTAATTAGCTTAGATTTAGATCCTTCACCAAGAGACATATCAAAATAAAGGAACAAGATTCATCCTCCTCAATTGACACAGGAAAAAAAGAGCATCTGTAGCTGAACAATTTCTCCAAGTCCCTCTTAAAATTTTCAACTGAGATTTTTCCGAATAACCTCTATGGAACCACTCCAATAAAAGGGACACAAAAGATTTATTGGTCAGAGAATTTCCCTGCTTTATAATCTGCAGGATGGACCTAGATTCATCCTCAGATAAATGAGCAGCAAACCAGGTGATCACACATTTTAGCAATCCAAGCGGCACCACCTGGAGACTTAAGTACAGAAGCTGCTGTTGCATTTCTTTACTGCAGTTCATGCTAATGACAGAGAATACCTGAAAGAAACTGGCGAAGTGTCAAAGGAAAATGTAGCAAACGTTTTTAATAATTGGTTAATAGCATTCATCCGGACAAAACTTCAGTGAGTTATTATTGGACATGTAATAGGTTTGTAATTACAAAGAAAAAAAGTCATATCATGACTGAAAATCGAAGCTTCAGTAGAGCCCATCTTATCCTACTTTCCTGTATAAGAATGGCAAAAAAAAAAAATTTTATACCTCATTTTCTTGTAAACTAAACTTTTTGTCAATGTTCATCACCAAGGACTCTAGTTTCTGGCACAGCTCCCCCACAAACTCATTTTCCGGTATCCTCTTTTGATTATTGCCATGCAGCAAATACAGTAAATGTTCAATATGACTCAAGATATAGAGATCTTGGGTGGGTAGAGACAGCTGAATGTTGGAAAACATCTACCAAGACAGGGTAAAAGAGCTTCTCCAAGGCATTGCTGCAAATAAGAAACAACTTCCGAAAGTCTGGACATGAATCATGATCATAAAGAAATAATAGCGTAAGGAATGACGATAGAGGTATTTACTAGCACAGACAAAAATATTTAAAGTAGAAATTATTCAAATAAATTTTAATTAGTCTACAAAAATGTTTCAGAAAACATATTTACCTGTACAAGATTAAGACATCAGCAAGGAATTTCAGTCGGAGTATAGGAAAATCAAGATTTTGAAAGCAGCTTGATTTTTATTTGATACAGCTCTGTTAGAATTTCTTTCAAATCTCTTTGAATGGTTCCTTGCCAGAGAAGAAGACAATCAATTGGATTATTCCCAATCTTTGTTTGGAAACAATGCGCTCTCATCCATCCAAGTGGTTTCTTAATCAAATGGAAATTGGATTTGCTTTTGATACAAATGGGTCCATCAAGTGATCCAACTCCTTTTGCAAGCTCAGTGTGAAAACTCGAAAACCTCCTGTTGTTTCTTATCTAGCCAGGATACTACCACCTTCAAAATTGTTAAATTTGTTACCCAGGAACATTAGTCAAATTCTGGTAAGAATATAACAAGGGATCTACCTCCTGCAATGACTTTTCCTCTGGTAAAACATTTTTTATAAATTTTTTAATTTCTTCTTGCTCTTCTGAAGGAAAAAAGGACCATCCATGGTAGAAATTCCTGCAGCAGAATTACAGGGATGCTACCAAGGAACTGCCACACCAGATAAGCTTGTTCTTCAAGAAAACTGTTTAACCAGCAGAGGGAAAACCTGAAGTACGCAGAAGATTGTAACAAATTGGTTAGTCAGGTATGTATTGACTGGCCCAACATAAGGAACAACTATATCAAAAAATTAATTGTTGTAACTGCTGCCATTAAACAAATAAACTATCCTTACTTTAATTTTTTGAATGTCATCATTAAAAAGTTTATTGTGCTAAAAATTGAAAGATAAACAACTGAAAAGGCAACACAGACATAAAAAGAGAAGTTTGCAGTTTATCTCTCGCTATTTTAGATATCTGTCAATTGCCTTAAAGACATAAATTAAACAAAAGGTCATTTAATCAATCAATAGATGCCATGGTTTTCCGGTCTAAAAATTGTTGATAACGTAGAAGTTGCTTATTCATAACATGGGGAGTTCCTCCTTTGTATGCTTGCTTTGATGAGGGCATCTAATTAAGGCCTTAGAGTAGAAAATACTGTTGTTCAGTTGATAGGTAACCGAAAAGAAAACAGATGTAATTTAGGGCATCAGAATTGTCCTCACTTGATGTAACTTGTTTTTACTTATTTATAGTTTGATGGACATGTGACATTTTTTAGAACAATTAGCGAAGTTATTAAACACCATAAGCATTTAGAGAATAATAAATTCCTTACAATCTCAAGGACACACACATAGAGGCATATAAACCTAATTATGAGTTATAAAATCTCCAGTTACTGTGTATATGATAACACTATCCAATTATATATCTCCTCTGAGAATGTTTTTGATGAATTTAAATGTAGCAATAGTAAAGTTCTCTGATCTAAAACAGTTTCACAGTATAGACATACAATGATACAATAGATAGGGTATATATATATAGTTTTATCAAAATAATTTGTGCTTCCAAATACCTCTTAGAAAATAACTTTTGTCCCCACCCAACACAAACAAATCCCAAATTCATGTAACGGGAAAAAGAAATGAAAACTGAAATAACTAATAACAAAATATAAGAGAGTTACCTGCTTTTCTTCTTTTAACATATGCTTGCAAATAGAAGATTGAGTGGTGCCAATGCAAAATACAAGATCTTGCAGTGATTTAGAGGTATTTTCACTTCCCTCCAATGCGTTTAAGCAATGGAAAACAGAATCAAAGTTTATACTTTCATGCTCCAGCGAGTATGTGCAAGCCACGTTTTTAACACGTGCATCCAGAGCTAGAAAGACAACCTGCCAACAAGTTTTGTTTATACTCGTGGAACTGTTGATGTCAATAGGAAAGTTAAACATACCTAAACACATACTATAATGGAGGTTAAAGTATCTAGGCAATACCTGTAAGTCAAAAATGTAATCTAGTATCTATTCTTAAAACAAGCTTATTAAATTTTTGTACATTTGATATTGGTGCAAACAAGTAAAATTGATAACTATTTTAAATGAAAAACCATCTAAATGCTAATCTGGACTTCTGAAATCTGACAAAACACGTGTGCTTAACGGAAGAAATTCTTTTGCTACCAATATCAAATTTACAAGGATCAAGTTACTCGTTATTCTATAGAATTAAATTGCATTTTAACTGATAGAACAGCTGTCTGAAACACTTTAACCACCCTATGTTGCAAAAGGAGCAGTTCTCTATTAACAACTTGATATCAGCCATTTCTCATTTCTTTAATTCTTCGACTTATAAAATCAAAAGCCACGTAACGTACCTACACTCTGATTAATTGATTAATTTATTAAGCTTATGAGTGAAACATATAATTATTTAGTGTGAAAAGTCAATTTATGTTTTGGTTACACTTACTGATTCTTTTTTTTTCAAAATTAATTTATTTCATACATAATCCTCGGTTAATTTCTTGGTCATCTTATATTCATAAAATTAGTTAACAAAATCAATAATAAAGATTTTAACTGAAATCCAAAGCCGGTTCTATTTGATTGTAGAGAAATGGTGGATGAAGTTTTCATAGATTTTAACTAAAGAGGACATAGGAACATCGTTTTCTAGGCAGCCAAACAGAAAAAAAATTGCAGACAGATCGGCTCACCTCATCTTCGGCAGCGCTGTGATATTTACAAACTAGCTTAAGAAACTCGAACCTTCTAAGCAGCAACCGCGAATTCACGCGAGTGTGAACCACTCTTCCCATCCTCAGCGGCGGCAACCGCCAGACGTCGGAGCTCAGCAAGCTCCGCGCGTATAGCCGTATGGAAGTAAAAAGGAGGAATATGGGAGCATCTTGGAGCCGCAAACCAGCCACCGCAGGAAGCGGCGACTGTCGCTCCTCCTCGTCCTCGTCCGGCGGGTCCGAGTGAGTCTGACCACCGCCCATCCACTGATAGACCACGGTCAAAAGTAGACAACATGAAGAAAAGAGAGCGGGAAGGGCTCTGCATTTGAGGAAGAGTTTGGATTTTAAGCTTGTTTGAGAACTCAGATTTCTGTTATGAATTGAACCATGGCAGTTTGAATTATTTTTTAATTATTATTTTTGTTTCAATGTTATACATTTGATATATCACCACGGGGCAGCGATGGGGATGTTTTACCAAATAACGTTAGCGAAACAACAAGCGCGCGCGGGGGATTTTCGTGGTTGAAATGATAACGGGGCGTGAAATCGGGTTTCTCATTCGGATCGGGTCCTGCCTAATAGATGTACAAGCATATATGATATTCTCAAATTCATAACTTTTTGTTATTTAATTTTATTATTTATAAATAAACATTTATTTTTTTCTTTTTTAATTCATAATATTTAATATTCCCTTAATATATTGCTTTATATTTTCAAAATGTGAATGTTTAATATTTTCAATTTTCAGAAACAAAAAAAAATTATTAGAAACTATAACAAAGTGTTATTTAATAAATTTATTATTTTATAATTTCAATTATTAAATTACAAAATTTAATTACAAAATTAATTATAAAATAAATTTAAAATATTAAAAAATATATATTTACTTTAAAAAAATTGTCCATGGAATAAAATGATCCCGGGAGAATCTTCGCGAATCTCCTGGTTAGATTGATTAAAAGTTTAAAAAACTCCGAAGTCGGATCCCGCTGAAGGGAAGGTGATATATACGCGGCAAAGGAGAGTGAAGGTTTGTTGAATATTTAAAATTTAAAAAGTGATTAATTAAAGTAAAATGCGGGGTCAGGGCGGGTTAAGTCCTAAACCATGCCGTCCGTACTTTGTCATCACGTGAGGGATCTCCCATTGAGTTTAGTTACTTAAATTAAGCTCTAATGTCGTTACTCGTGCGCGTGTGCAGCTTTGGCCGGGCACGTGTCATCCACATGCCTTCACGCTTCTTGCCTTTTTGGTCTGAATACTTTTTCGGGTAAACTACTCATTTGACCACTTAACTATTTAGCCCTTTTATTGTTGCCATTGATCTTTTATTTTGTCAATCACACCACATAACTATTTAATTGTTCAATCAAGCCACTAACCGTTAACTGTGACGATGATGATGATATGACAGTTAAAAGCTACTAATCAGTTGACCACTTAGCTATTTAATTTCTTAAATCAAGCCACATAACTATAATCATGTCAATTCCTTTAAAATACCATATTATCATTTCCGTCAACAGTTAGCGGCTAATAATTTGATTGAAACAATTAAATAGTTATGTGATGTAGTTGAAAATTGAAATATCGATGGCAAAAGTAAAAATGTTAAATAGTTAAGTGGTCAACTGAGTAGGTTTTTCTACTTTTTTTATTAAAATAAAATAATTACAAAGTAGTATTTGTCGAATATTAAATATAAGTTTTTTGCGGTTTATTTGAATATATTATTTTAAATTATTTATACTTATAATATATAAATATAATTTTTTATCGTATAAAATAAAAGTACGTCTTATACTCTTATTAAATATATTTTTAAAAATAAATACTAAATAACATATATTTATTTTATGTGACAACCAATCAGTACATATTTTAATATAGGGTAAACTACATAAGTGGTCACTAATTTTTAATTTAGTTTTCGTTTTCTTCACTAAAATTTTAAAAGTAACAAATTGATCACTAATGTTATCGCTTGTAACAAATTAATCACTAATGTTATCGATTTATAACAAATCGGTCACTTTACGTTAACTACCATCAACATGGGTGACGGAAAGATGATGTGTCAGCTTAAATCAATGACATCAATGACTTGGCATTATTTTACCATAAGTTTGACTCTAAAAACTTTTGACTATCGATCCTCTCTCTTTCATCAAGGGATAAATACCATAACACAATCACCGTGAAAAGCATCAACACCCTAAATGTGAAAGTATTAAAATCCCTCATTCATAAGATAAACAATCAATGAAATTATCATAAAGCTGAAAATAAACTACATATAAAAACATACCATGGCTAAATCCTACATGGTAAGCTCTTGGATCTTCAACATGCCATGCAAACCAGCTAAACAGCATGCCAATATAAACCATAGGAGAAGTTAACACCAGGAATATCATCAGACATTAAACGTATGAGGGAGCCAGCTTCGCATTAACATCCCTTATTAACATCCATACTATGTCGTTTGCGTCTTATGGATTGGGTCCACCGACCCCCTTCTTCTTCTTCATCTCTCTCAAACTTTTCATTTAAATTTGATTTCACAATTTCAGAACGAACTAACCAAAACCAATCAAAAAGTTAAAATAGAAAGGAAAATTTGGTTGAGATGATGACGATGATATATATGTGTTAGTGTCTCTGCAAGACACTCAGTTTATTCACAGTTTGGCATTTAAAAGTAGAAAAATGTCCATATAGCTTAGATTCTCTCTCTTTTTTCTTCTTTTCTTCTTCTCTCATCCATCTTTCTTCTTATATCAATAAACTTTGGCCTTTTAGATGAGATTTCAAATGTGGGTTTGATGTTAGATTAATGTGTTTTTAGTAGATATTATATCTCAGAAGTTAAAGAACAGTAACCAAAGAAAGTGAGGCTTTTGTTTAAAGATGACGGCTGCACCTTCTTCCTCTGGTCATTTCTTTGGAATTAGAGAAGAAAATCAGAACCAGATAAAAATACTTCATTCTTCAACATCGAATTCATCAACCGAACCGCCGGTTGCTCCACCCCGTTTCCTCAAAAGAAGATAAACCAACCTGGAACTCCAAGCAAGTATCAAATTTCCGAAACCTTAAATTTTGATAGTTTGTTTTAGTGATGACAAGGGTTTAGGGTTTAGAGAAACCACCAATTAGAGTGGTTTTCGACCATCAGCTGTTCTATTGTGAGCTCTGCAATATTTTATTGTGGTTGTGTTAGGGTATTTATCACTTAGAGTCTAGAGAAGAGAAGAGAGAAGAATATTGGTCAAAAGTTTTGGGAGTCAAACTTGTGGTAAAATAGTGATGTGTCATTAATTTAACGTGTCACATAAGTTTTTGGTCACCCATGTTAACGTCGAATGATCGATTTGATATAGATCGATAACATCAGTGATCAATTTGTTATAAATTAATAACATTAATGACTAATTTATTAGTTTTAAAGCTTTAGTGAAAAAAACAAAAAATTACTCAAACATTAGTGATCATTTGTATAATTTATCCTTTAATTTGTGTAAAGACCGTAGTTGAACAAACATATCTTTCAAAATCTTAAATTTCAAAATTTGAATGATTTTATGTTTAACCATAAATTTATTTTGTATTTGAACAATTTTTATATAAAGAGAGAAAATTTTACCTTTAATGAGTATTAAATTCACGACATATAAAAAAAGTGATGTATCAACTAAAAACTTTTAATCATATATTCCTATTGACATATTCCTTACTTAAAATGTTTTATTTCACCCACAACAAATTAATTATATCAGTGTTGATCTTAACGGCAAAAACACATTGTATTCTTTAATATAAAAGAATTTGCTTTTAAATTTATTAGATATAAGCTCTCTCCCTTCACCCTCTCTTCTCTTTTTCTTTTTTCTATTTTTTTATAATTTTTTTTTTCATTTTCTATAGATCAGTGTTAATTTTTTTTATTATTTATGTTATCTTTATTCTTTGTTTCTTTTTTAGTTTTTTAATAAGAATAATTTTATATTTATGTCACGTTTATTTCTGCATTTTGGTAGTTTTATGTTTTTTGCCGTTGTTTTCGTTTATATTTTTTCTCAGGGTTGGATTTGACATAGCCATGACTGATCAAGATGACGCTTATTTGTTATCAAACTGATTTTTCATGCTTTGGACCTACGAATTGATTTAGATACGCGTTTTACGTTCGTGGAATTTGAATTATTGGAACTGGAAAATGAATTACTGTAATTTGTGTAATTTGAATTCTGGAAAATGAATTACATTTCTGGAAAACATTTTTCAAAAAATGATTTCTGTAAAATGAATTACATTTTTATGAAAACCATCTGGAAAACGTTTTATGATGTTTGGAAGATGTTAATTAAACATTTTTTCCACTATAATAAATAATATTATTTATCATAAAACTTAATATTATATTTAAAATATTAAAATATTAAAATAATTTATTTATTAATAAATATTATTTTATAATTTTATTAATAAAAATATTAATTTTTGTATATTTTAGTGAAATAAAATATTATAAATTATATTAATTATTTATTAAAGTAAAGTGTTATATTATATTTTAAAAATATTAATTAGTATATTTTAAATATTTATTAAAATATTATTTAAACATATAAATAATTATTCATTATTAAAAATATAAAAAATTATTATATTATTAAAATAAAAATAAACATCTTATATTATTATAATATAATTGATTATTTTATATAATATTAAAAATATAATATTTATATTATAAATATTAATATAATAAATAATATTTTGATGAAAATGATATTAAAATATTTTATTAATATTAAATTCATAAAATAAAATTGTTTTGAGTATTTATTCTTTGAAGTGAAAAGTTCGGAAAATGACTTACGGAAAACACAAAGGAAATTATGTTATTAGGAAAATGAATTACATTCCGAAAAACCAATTACGTGAAACAAACACGGGAAAACATTTTCCGAAAAACGAATTACGTGAAACAAACACGGGAATTCGGGAAAAACCAATTCCGTAATTCCAATTACGGCAAACAAACACACCCTTATTAGGTGATGTCAATGGATGCAATATTGGGAAGTTCTACATTGTGACACCTTAATATAAGACTAAAATAAAGCTATACCGATTTTATTATTGTTTAAATAATAAAACAGATAAAAAATTATCTAAAATTTTATTATTTTTATCTAAAACATCATTTTTAACATTTCTAGTCATTTTTAACGTCTAATAATGTTTTCGGTCTTTTTTTAGTGCCTAATAATGTTTCCGGTCATTTTTTTACCGGTTTTATTATTTAAACAATAACAAATTCAGTAACGTCTTTTTTTAGTTGTATATTAAGGCTGCCGCACGTAAGTGTTCCCCTGCAATATTGGATTATACTTTACTAAAATCTTTAATTTTACATTGATATGATAGTATTAAATTAATATAAATCAATGATTAAGATACATATTTAAAAATAAAAGAAATTACCGATAAAAAATAGATAATATAAATGCACAAAATTAATATAAATTATTATTTATATTTATTCAATAACTTAATATTAATATAAAATTTTAATTTTATATGGTATAAATAAATATTACTATGTATATTTTACTATTTTATTGTGAGTCAACACAATCCGAAGAGGATTGAAATTGGCCACCATATCATAATTCAGTTTAAATATTTCATATCACGTATTGTTTTTATCAAAATGAATGTAAATAGTGAATTATTACGGTATAAAAAATGTACAAATATATGATATCTTAAATATAATTATGATACGATGAATACATACAACTCGAATACTCAAATTAGCGTGTTTAAATATTACTTTGGTTTTTTAAAGGCTTATATAATAAATAAGTATCTAAAGTATAACATCTTTTACATTTAAGTACTTAAAGTATTTTTTTAGTAGAAATATCTAAAGTTACGTTTTTTGTCAAAATAGGTACCTAAAGTATTTGGTCAAAATAAGTACTTAAAGTATTCAATTTTTTTCATCTAAGTACATAAAATATTTTTAATTAATTACATCAATTTTTTTTAGAACTTAGATAAAAAAGTTTAAATAATTTAAATACCTATTTTGATAAAAAAAAATATAACTTTAATTATTTGTTTTGACAAATAGTTTTAAAGGTAGTTTTAAAATCTAAGATTACCTTGAGCATGATATCGGTATCGATCAACTTTTTTTGGTTTAAAGATCTTTTATATTCTAGGAAGACGGACAATATAGTCTTTTACAAAAATATATTAGGCTGGACGCATAATTTTATGTTAGGAACGATAAATATATAAAATTTTAAGAATTGAAGAATTTATATAATTTTAAGAGAGACGAAAATATATTTTCAATAGAAAATATCCAATGTTTATAAGAATTTGAAATTTTTATGGGGACGACCGTCTTCACCTGCCCCTCTAGATCTGTCCCTGAAGCCATGCAGTGCGAACTTTTGAATTTTATTCTTTGTTGTGGCTATGACTGCTTAATGAGTTGAGTAGCTCGAACTTGACTCAGTCAAAACTCGATAAAAGCTCAACTCATATTGATTCGACTTCAGACCTTAACGAGTTCAAGTAAAGTCCAAATCGACTCAATAAGTTCGTCAGCAACTCGTTGATTTTTGAATAACTTTTCAGTTTATATTAAAAAAATTTCATTCAAAAAATTATTAATTTACTAATAGATAATAAAAATATGATAAATTACTAATCTACTATTTTTAATAAAATTAAAAACATTAAACTATCAAATAATAAATCTTAATTTACTACACCCAAAAATCAAACCCTAATTATTATTTTAATGTATATATGAATTGTTATTTTGGTCTTTAGACTTTGAACATGTTTCATACACTCTTTTGATTATTTTTTGTTAAATTTATTAATTTATATTTATATTAAGTTAAAAAATAAAAATTTAGGTGAGCTTAACTAGTACGAATCGAGAAAATTTTAACGAGGTTAACGAGTAACGAGTCGAGCAACATACTTTCTTAACAAGCACTAGTCTAACAAAAATTTAACGAACAACGAGTCAAATCAAATAACAAAATATTTTAACGAATACAAATCGAGCACTGCCCAACTCGCGATACAGTTGCTCGACAAGCACCCCTACTCGTGGCATGTGGTATGGGCTCATGGCTTGCATATGGACTTTTCTCGGATAATTTCCTGCATGTTAAAGGATGGGCGAAGCCATTGTTAATGGTCCTCGCACTAAAAATCATGAGCGTCGGTCATGCCCTGATCACATCCGATTTGCTCGGTGCCTTCTATTCTAGTTCGATACTGGTGGGTGTTCGTTACGGGTTACATTGGTCTCTAATGCCCACGATGGCTAACCATATTCAACGCCATCATGGGGTGACCCATTTGAATGCTTGTGACCTGATTAGTTAGTGAGATATCTAGGGATCACAATTTAATCATGATATGATAAATTTTGACTTGATTTGATATGATCAAATTCTTTTTTAAATCAGATTTAAATTGTGTTAGGTCAAATTCTGTAGTATGAAATAGGATTGGGTTCAATACGGGTTTAGAATAAAAAATATATAACTTGATTTCTGATAACAAAATAATTTTCTTCTATAAATATACGGATAAATATTATAATATATATCTCTGTAATTTTTTTTTATTTAGTTTCCTATTCTACCAAATAAAAATAATTTTTATATTTATATCTAATCTAATCAAATCAAATGCGAATTTTTATCTCAAAATTCAAATTGAAACATATTTAGATAAAAATCGAATTAAACAAAAACTTGACTTCGTTATCATCTCAAGACCCGTAACATCCTATGTGACCCGGTTGAGCACTTGTGAATTGTGGCATGTTTTTGGACCGCTCTTTAATTAATTTAATGTCTCATGGGCCAAGGACCAAAGTTCGAATAACATGAGAGAAGCAGCTCAATTGTCCAAGTTGGTGTAAATTACATTATTTTAATGTTTATTGAAATAATTTATTTAATTTTTAATCACTATTAAATTTAAATCGAATTTAAATACAAATCGAGTTTAAGTTAAGGCTAAGTTTATAATTTTTTTTATTTTTTGAATAAAGTGACATCGATAATAAGGAATTATTGTTATTTTTGAAGTTTTAATTTAAATTTAAGAAAAAAAGAACAACTTATAAAATAAATTTTCAAAAAATCCAAAAACTACTTACAAAATACTTATTCGCCGTTTTTACCCAAAAATCACCCAAACAATCAATAATTACCTATTAGACACCCATTGACCAAATTTTACTGATCTAACACCCATTTATTGACATAGATGGAAAGCGCGAATGGTGGGTTTTCATCTTAGCTGGCGCCACGCGAGCAAAGCACGGATCACCATCTGCGCCTTCGCAGGGAAAACTAACACACGGGGAAAGGCGCAGATCACCATCCACGCCTTCCATAAATACCCCCAATCGTCCGTCGCTCTCCTTTAATTACCACATACTCCTCCCTCTATAAATATCCCTCATACAACTCAAATTACACCCAAAAAAAACTCTCCTTCTTACTTTTATCATTCCTTCTAACTAGTTTCAAGTGGATTATGTTATTATTTTTAGAATGTAAAATTATTTTTATTATATTATAATCATTAAATAGTATATTATTTCATTATATTTGACTGTGCTATTTTTTTTTATGTTTTGTAGTTATAAAATGGAATGTGGTTTGCTGTATTTAGATAAGAATTATATCTCGAGCCATTTCGGATACGTCAACAATTTGAATTGTGTTATGTTAATTATTTTGAATGTTTTTTTTAGTATTAGTTATTTTAATTTGTATATTTATTTAATTAGGGGGGATGACAGCATATTATATTCATTTATTTGTAACGCTAAGTTAGAGATATTGAATCGTGTCTGGCCATATTTAGCAAAGGCTGGATTTGGTTACATAGTTAGATACGAAGGACATTGTAACCTTGAATCTAACCTTATTTCTGCACTGGTCGAGAGGTGGAGACTAGAGACACACATCCCATCTACTATGTGGGGAGTACACTATTACGTTGGAGGATGTTTCCTTATTTGGGGCTTCAGGTAGTTGGGGATGTCATTTTTGGTGTGACGGATTATGATTGACAATCTTTGTGCGAGGAATATCTTGGAGGTATCCCGCTTAATTTTAACGATGGTCGAATACCATTATCATGGTTGACTACAAATTTTCGACAGTTGAGCGACGACTGTTCCGAGGAAGATGCTAAAATATTTGCCTGTTCTTGCATATTACGACTCATAGGAGGGATCTTGATTCCCGATAAATCTCGCAACCAAGTTAATTGTATGTGGTTGCGTCACCTTGGCGATTTTTGAGTTGTCGGGTCATTCAGTTGGGGCTCTGCAATTTTGGCATCTCTGTATAAAGAAATGTCAAGCACTGATTATCGAAAAATGCTATCGGTGTATGTCTTCTGCTTATGCAGTCATGGGTGTGGTATCGAATGTCTTTTTATGTCCGGTGGTGAAAAAACTCGTTAGTCTTCCCGTTATTGCTGAGGTAATTTCAATACTGAGTTCGTATATAATAATTTTTCTGAGTGTATAATGAATATTTTTTTCACATTGAATAAGTGATCATGTGTAAGGAAAGATCATCGTGAAATTTCAGACGAATTAGAAGAAATTCGACAACTCATTGATCAAAAAACTGATACATGGGTATGTATTTAAATTTTGTTATTTACCTTTAATTATCATTACATAATTAAAATATTATTTTGAAAAGAATTATATATATTTGTTGTAGTTTCAATGGTCCTTATGTTACTGACGAAATGAGGCATTGTATCCCAACTAATATGAGTGACCCACTTGACGTATGAATCGATGGTCCATCTGATATGTATGCTATTGTCGAGTAGCATCCGACTGATCGCGTTCTCCGACAATTTAGTTTTGTATAGTCTATTCCAGAAGCACCTATGAATCTCGACAATTTGCATAACATCGATAGACGGGGAAAAAGATGTCAATTGGCTGATGAAACAGATCGACTGATGATGATGTTGGAGGATCGATGTGGACGCATTCCTAATGGGGAGGCGATTTATGTGGATTAACATTCGGTTGCGGATGACTACTACTAGTGGTTCAACACTAACAGTAAGATGTTCATACTTTTCGAGAAAGTACGACCGAAGCATTCATCGACATCAAGAAAAGCATCTATTGTCACAGTTGCATTCCCCCAACTAGTGGACGGAGAGACGCTTCCGGCTCATCTTCAGCTGTAACACCGGAACCATCACAATAGCATCGTCTACACTGGGTTATATTTGCAGCCTTTCCAAATGGGGATGCAACCATTTCAGATGGTCCACACTATTTCAGACGCCACTGCCTTCATTTCATATGCCACCACAATATGTTAAGATGTTATCACTATAGGGTTTTATGCCCTCCAGATATATATTACACTTCCATGCTTGTAGATCCATCGTGAGCTTCGTATGCATCATATTTGGCGGGTGGTGCGCCATCACAAACTCAGCACCTCCGACCCAGTTTTCGTATTCATCGATTCTATATTTTTATAGTTTTTAATGACATTCTACTTTGTCTTCCATACTTTCATGTATGATACGGTGTACCCATATTGAGACTGTATAATTGAAATCAACACAACAATAACTATATGAGAGCTTGCTTTGACCATGTGCATGATGGCTTGACAGATAATGTCGGAGTCCAAGTTGGGATGATCCTAGTTGATCCCTCTAGCACAACATATATGAGGACCTTTGTATACTGTTAGTTCTCATATGTTATTTTTCCTCTTCCTATTTGATACACGAACCATCCAGTTACATCCGTTATCACGTTGGACACAGTAACAGACATATTTTTCAGTGGTGGATCGGTCAAATATGAAGTGAACAGAATTACGAATATTGTAATTCTTAATATCAATCATCGCTTCTTATTTCTATGGAAACTCCATTCCGATATATAACTTACCATTATTGAGTGATGAGTTAAATCCATAGTCACTAACATTAGGCATATCCGTAAATTCTGACCCGTACATTGTACCATAGTCAGCTTCATATGTGTGCTGGAGGTTCGGTGTGTATCGTAGTTGTAGGAACTTCATTTACATCATCATTATCGGAGTTTATGTTGAACTGTGGTGATTCTGGCTCAATGAATAATCCAATCTTAGCATCATCTGCACCTGGCTCACGAAGAGGTTCTTCTGGTGGAGATGAGGCTTCCTCTATGATGCCAATATTTAAGTTGAACAAGTTGGTAGTCGAATGCCTTCCCCTTGAACTTGATGGCATCGTGTCATACGGGTTTTGGACTGAGTGTTGTGTCACATGCATATCGACATTGAGGTCAAAGAAGATCGCAGTTGAATGACTCACATGAAACTTGAAGGTATCGTGTCAAATGGGTACTGAACATATTATTGTGTCGATGACATCCCTATATTCAAGTCAAAGAAATTGACATGAATGTATTCCCTTGAACTAGAAGCTTGCCATATGGATTGTTTGTGGAGCCACCTTAATAAGCATCGTAACAAGTTGCCGATGAATGTCTCCCCATTTAACTTGATATGATGATATCATGGTGTGGATTTCCTATTATGTCATTAAAATCATTACACATTACTGTAGTTGGGCTGTCAACTTGATCAGTTTGTTCCCATAGTAGGAGCATAATGACATATCACGAACTGCAAACACTTCAACATATGTTCATACATCTGTGTATCAGCGTCTGAATTTTGATTATGAGAATCAACCATCATAGCAACATCATAATCTTTGGAGAGTTCAAACGTTGTATAAGTTTACGAAAATACTGATGTTGGAAATCTGTACTGAAGTGAGGACAATCTTCTATTACTTCTAGCATGAACCTTACTTGAAATTTTAGTGATCATCTCCTCAAGCGTGATGTTTCTATTGAAGGATATTCTAACAGAATGATTTGATACGAAGACAACGTCTTTTTCATCTTTTTAAATTTCTCTATCATAGTAAACAATAGCTGAAATACGCTTCATTTTTAGAGTTTGAAAGTTTGAAATATTTAGAGTCTTATATATGCAAAATCAATAGATTAAATACGCCTAATTAAATAAATAATATATGAACTTAAAATAAACTAATGCTAAAACATTTAAAAAAGTTTTAAAGTAAATTTAATAACACAATTTAACATTATTACACTCTCAGGAAAATGTCTCGAGATTTGATCCCGCCTTCTATTTTATATCAATACAAAATAAAACAAAATCATTAATACAAAAATTTTTGGTTAAATAATTAAATAGAAAATAAATATAATATAATAATAAATAATTTTACCTTCTAAAAACTATAAAAAAATACTTAGCTCGATAGAAGGAAGAATGTAAAAGTAATTTTAATGTAGCTTGATGTTTGCATTTAGGGGTATTTATTGGGAATGGGAGGGGTGAGTCGTCGAGCTTTAAGGCTCGGGTAATAATGGAGTACCCAATAATTCAAGGTGAATAATGGAAGGCATAAATAGTGATTCACATCTTCTGTTGTGTGTCAGTTTTCCCCACGAAGGCGCAGATGGTGATTCGCGCTTTGGATCACCATCTGCTCTTTCCGTTCATATCAGCAAATAGATGCTAGATCGGTAAAATTTAGGCATGTAAATGAACCGAACGCTTAGCGAACTATTTGTGAATCGTTCGACGGGAAGTTCGTTTATTTATTAAATGAACGAACATGAACAAGATTTTGTGTTTGTTTAATTTAATGAATGAACATAAATAGAGGGCTTGTTCGTTCATTTACATTCGTGAATGTTCGTTCATTTATGTTCGTTCGTTTATGTTAATTTATGTCTTTTCGTTTATGTTCATTTATGTGTACTCATTTATGTTTATCCCAATCTCTTTAGACCCATTTAAAATATTAAAGTCCAATAAATTTTAATCTGATACTCATAAATATTTTAAATTTCAATTAATTTTAAATACAAATAAAAAAACTCAAAATAATTAAATAAAATATAATCCTAAAATTGTTAGGAAAGAAAGAAAAAATCTATTTTCAGTTATGTTCGTTTACGTTCGTTTATATTCATTTATTGTGTTCGTTTACGTTCGTTCATTTGTGTTCATTTACGTTCGTTTATTGTTTTCGTTTATGTTTGTTTACATCCGTTCGTTTATGTTCGTTCATTTGTGTTCATTTATCATTTAAATGAACAAACACGAACAAGCTACATTCCTTAACGAACGAACATGAACAATAAACTTTTTATTCGTTTATGTTCGTGTTCATTCATTTGTTCGGTTAAAGTTAAACGAACAAACATGAACATACCTCTGTTCGTATTCGTTTATAGGCCTAGTAAAATTTAGTCAATGAGTATCTGTCAGACAATTATTGATAGTTTGGGTGTTCTTTTGATAAAACCGCCTTGTTCTTCTACATTTCCTTTCCGTCCAACATAACAGAAACTCCCCAAATTTAATATTCATATAAGATGAATGATAGAAGTGAGTGATGCCTAAACTCACGATATAATGCTTTCAAAATAAATAATTCACGAGATAATACACTCCCCATATTATTTGCTGAAATAGGGTGAAATCCACAGTGGCCGTAGGTCGCCATGCCTTCCGGGCGACCTACTACGTCGCATGGGCTTCCCTGGACGTCTGCATGTGCCATGCACGTCCCCAACACCCCAACACATGTCGCCATGCACTCCCAGCGACTTACAAGGTCGCCATGCACTCCCGACGACCAAGCTGGCGACCAAACTTAACCCTGCTCGCTGGCGACCAAACTTAACCATGCTCCCTCGTGCATGCGTTGCAGCCATTACTGAATTCACCCCATTTGTAAGAACTCCGAACTCTCCATTGAAGCCAACCCGAAAAATCTTCAAGACGATATTCCAAGTAAGCCCGACTCGGTTCGAGGTGGCCCGAGCCTTTCATGGTGACCACGTAGATGAAAACAACCAAGGATGCAAGCAATATGACGAGGATTAACATGAAAACAACCAAGCTTGGTCGCTGGGACTGCTTGGCGACCTACAAGGTCGCTGGGAGTGCATGGCGACCTTGTAGGTCGCTGGGAGTGCATGGCGACCTGTGTTGGGGTGTTGGGGAGTGCATGGCGACATGTGTTGGGTGTTGGGGACGTGCATGGCACATGCAGACGTCCATTATCTCTGTGCAGCTCGCCGGGAAGCCATGGCGACGTAGTAGGTCGCCCGGAAGGCATGACGACCTACGGTTGGATTTCATCCTATTTCAACAAATAATATGAAGAGTGCATTATCTCGTGAATTATTTATTTTGAAAGCATTATATCGTGAGTTTAGCCAGTGAGTGATGGTTTGGAGCTTCGGTTCTCCTTTCCACTTTACTGCTCTTAACCCAAACAAACCTCCATCAATAAAATCACCCTAATTCCAGTTTCCTATTTTTTCTTAATTTTTATGAGTATTTGTTTATTATTTTTATAATACATAATAATAGTAATAATAATTTTCCTTTTTCCTTTATAATGGGAATCTTCTACACTTAATCCTACCGTAACTACCCTAAAACCCTCGTTCCGATCTGTCTCTTTTCCCACAATGTCCCTCGATTCTTCCCCTTCCCTTCCGATCCGTCCCGACTCACCTGAAAACGACACTCTTTCAACCCAAGCTCCGGAAACCATCCACACGGACGGAAACGCTTCGCCAACGCTGATCCCGCCATTAACGAGGAGAAATCGTCCCTCGCGGGCTTGTACAATCCGAGCCTCCCAAAGGCTCGCTCAGCAGCATCAGGCCGCGAATGAGCGTCGGCAGAAGCTGGCGAAGAAGGAGCGGCAACACGGCCTGCAGCAACACAAACAAACCAAGGACGAGAGTGATGATTCTTCGTCGCCGCCGCCGCCGCAGCAATGCTGCGCTAATAGCAAGATCGTTACTCCGTTAGTGGACCCGCCGGAGCCTTCGCAGTTGCCTAGGTGGACCATTCTGTCAATGTGGGAGTTTGCTTCAGTACTTAATTTCCTGCATGTGAGTTTCCAATTCATTGTATTGTTTTGTTTCTATTAGTTCATTATGAGGCTTGCCTTTTGTAGGTAACTTACAAGTTTTGAGTGTAACAGGTTTTCAGACCGCTTTTGAATATAGCTGTGGAGTTTTCGGCGGAGGAGTTTGAAACAGCGCTAATTACTCCTAATGATACTTTAGCAGATATTCATATGCCTTTAATGAAGGTTCGTTCTTTTCCTCTTCATCTTTTGAAATGTATGGTTTTATTGTTGGCTGCTTCAAACGATACCATTTTTTGTATAGATTTTTCTTTTTCATGATTGTTGCCTTGTTGCCTGTTGGCATTGCTTTTATTCTTATTGAGGCAATTTGTTGTTTGTAGAGTCAGATATTTCTCTTCCGTGATACATTTTTGCTTTTAGATTTCTGCCAAGGTTTTTTGAATGGCAGAGTAATAGTTGGATGGTTATACATGCTAGGTCTCGAATATGGCTTTCTTTAGTTGAGAACTTAATTTCCTTATTTAGCTTTTGTATGCTAGTCCTTTTATGGGATGCAGCTATATGAGCTATTTTACTTTACAATCAGGGAGTGTTTTACTTTCATATTCAAGTGCTAGGATTGGCTTTTTTATAACTGTAGCTGTTGATGAGTCCCAAGAAAACAATTTGACACATGAATCTACTTTTTTATTCTTTATGGCCATCTTCCTCGTCTTAGGACTCTGACTTCTTATATTAGATCAGTGAAGTTACAAAGAACATGGAATTCTATGGATAAGTTGTTTGCTTTGGAATATTTATAATTCAAGATATATGTTCTCACATGAAAAATCACAAACGTTTGATTTTTTGTCCATTAAGAGGTTGAATTCTATGTGTTAAATCTTTAATGAAAACAAAGGCATGAAGTTTTTTTTTTTTTTTGGTGAATTACGATTGAGAAAACTAGCTAATTCATTAAGGTTTGTCCTCTCTTGGTTGATTTTTATTTAATTGTGGACTTTTAGTGCCATTTCTAGTCTAAAACAACTGTTGTTCTAAGGCTGTTTGTCCCTGAGGTTGTTATTTGCTTAGTGTATATCATGGTTTACAAAGAACCTAGGGCATGAAGAAAATGTTGTCATGCTACAAATGGTTCTATTTATCATTATGTATTTTTTTTTGGGGTTTATGGTTAGATGAAAATTTGGAAGCTTATGAATGGGATGTCAGTGTCACGCTTGTATAGAAGCAAAAATAGTGAAATGTGTCATTGCTTTGAATGATTATACCAGCTATAATTGAGTGGGAAGGAGCTTCAAAGAATTTTATATTCTTCAAAGATTAGCCATAGCTAAACTCTGATTTACTGAAGAGTTCCTCGGAAAGGATTGAAGGTGGTCTCATGTAAGAAATTCTATGTTACTCAAACTTGAGTGTGAGTATTGAATATGGGTATGTATCCTTTTCGGGTATGCTTAGACTTTTCGAAGGTTTTTCATGTATTTGGAGGATCGTTGGGGCCTTAGGGTCATATCCCTGTATCCATGTATCAAACACGAGTTTCGAACACAGGTACTTCAAGAAAAATGAAGAGCATGAGTCTTGTCAAAAAAAAAAAAAAAGGAAGAGCATGAGCAACATAGACGAAATTAAAAACTTTAAGACAAGTTGGACTGAATAAAATTGCCAACAATATGATTCTACTTCCTAAATTGTTTATAAGTTGTGGTAAGTTATGTGAATTATCGGAAGCTCATCATGTATTTGATTGTTTGGTTCTAAAGTGTATCATATCTATAGTTCCTGTGTGCCAGGTACCTTGTTTTGGTTACCTGTTGCCTGTGTGTATTCCACCTGTGTATAAGACAGTATCCGGGACAAAATGTGCATCAGGAATTTGTTTCTAATTTTTTCAGTTCTTTCCTTAAAAGTAGATTACATGTCCCCAAGAGTGACTATGAACTCTAAAGCATTATGGCTCTTTACGCATGTCTGTGATTAGTGAAAGGAGTTCTGGTTGGTACTTTTAATGCTAAGTGCCTGTGTAATTGTTGTACTAGAAACATTTACAATTATAAGTAGTATGTACTTCATATGGGAATGACGATTTCTATTGAATTTGTTAACCTAAATGGTTTGCCTGAAAACAAGTACATTAAAAGTATTTTTGTCTGCAACTGCAATGAGTTATCAATATACTTTCTCCATTCCAGGCAATCCCTCCAATTACTCGGATGCCCCTTACACGTGATACCTGGATTACTGTTCTTTGCAGAAAATTAAGAGACTGGTGGCATCGGGTAACTTGTGCTCTCCTTTTATTTATGCTTAATAAAATGCAGTATACTTGCTTACAGTTATATTTATAAATTGTTTTGGACATTTTCAGGTTGCAGATGGGGGTCTTCCCATTGTTGCTTCACATGGGTGAGTTGCCATACATTTTTGGAATATTCTTTACATGTAATGCTTAGTCTTTCAAATGAATACTAATTTGTTAGGGCGGAGATTGAAGTATACAAGTCACTTGATCCTGGAATTCGTGTTGTGATCTTGAAAGCACTATGCGACATTCGTGTTGAGGTATGATCATCATCAATAAAATGTCTTTTTACTCACTTGTAAATGCTTTATGTTTCTCTTATCTTGATCATGCCTTTGATTTCTATTAATATTATATTATAATTTTGAAGCAGCATTTAGGGGCACTAAAATTTAAGTTTTCCATTATTACAAATAAATCCTGAATGACTGAATTTCTGTAGTTTAAGGTTTGGATGATTGTACACCTCCTGTGGTACAGTTGGGTTTTGTCAGATACTAATGCAGTGACATGCTTGTCTATACAAATTTTGGTGTATGTGTCCAAAATTGTTATCATGAAATTTGAAGGCTTCCTTCTCTTTTGATTCCTTACTGCATTGAAGGAAATTTGATATCACCATAGAAAACAACTCCCTGACATTTACTTTTAGATCTAAATGTCTGTTTTGATCTTCTATGTTATTGTAATATGCTCCTTATAGTTAAGTTATGTAGCTCTTGCTGAACGGTTACTTGGAGAGTTTTCTTTCTTTTCCAATTATATGCTATCATAAGTCATAATTTCAAACTAATGTAATGTTTCTTGAGTTACTGTGTGATAAGGTATCTGTTATCCTTTGTGCTTGTTTTATTCTATAAATCTATTGTTTCTACTAGCGAGGAATTTGATTTCAAGTTACATTTTGCAGCAAGAAGGCATCCGAAACTACATTGACAACTCACTTAAACATGGTGTTCAACTTCCAGCCTTTCGTAAAGAACGTGTCGGAGGTGATTCTCAGGGAATTAATTACTGGTAATGTCCAGGGCTTGTCAGAATGCTTCTATGCGTTACTCCCTTGTAGCTTGCTTGGTTTGAGTGTTGCACTTTGTCAGAGATTAGTTACCTAAGTTAAGGAGATTGAGTTGAATTTGTAAATATTCTATTTAGTTAGCATCCTAAATCTAAGAGATTGTTTTATTGCTAGAATTAGTCTCTTACCTAGTTTAGAAGTTATCTAAGATAAGGGCTAGGCTTTTATATATAATTGTAAGTTTCTTACACATTTAATAAGTGTGAATTACAGTAAAATTCATGGCTTTTGTCATGGTATAGAGCTACTCGTTTTTGTGTCTTAATCTTCTTGTTGAGCGTTTTTTTCTTGGTTCTTATTATTCTTTAAGAGGGTATGATACTTGATCAGCAAAATATAGGCGATACGGGCGATTACAGCAGTATAGAAACTGCTTAAAGAGGCACAATGGGTGAGGGAAGTCACTCTAATTCGATAAGTGACTTACAAAACATACAAGGTAGTGGTCACAATTGGTTCAGACTTTCCTAAAAGGGAAAGGTAAACTTAGTCATCTCCTCGGAACATGTCCTAAGGAAGGAGATCCCAGATTTGAGGCTTGGGATGAACAGGACTCATTGGTTATGTCTTGGTTGTGGAATTCAATGGTACCTGAAATTAGTGACACCTCCATGTTTCTTGGAACCGCCCATGAGATATGGGAGGTTGTAAAACAAACCTATTCGAAGGTTCGAGATGCTGCTCAGATTTATAAAATCAAGAGCAAGATTTCAGCCTCTAAACAAGGAAGCAAATTGATTACAGAGTATTCTAACATGCTACAGAATCTGTGGTAGGAAATGGACAACTATCAATGCATTCAGATGAAATGCAGTGAGGATGCAACAATTCTAAAGACGTTTGTAGAAAAAGATAGGATTTATGATTTTCTTGCTGGACTAAATATAAAATTTGATGTAGTAAGGGTCCAGATTCTAGGAAAAGAAGACCTGTCTTCATTGAATGAAACTATTATTATCATTTGTGCTGAAGAAGGAAGAAGAGGAGTGGTGGTGGTTGAAAATAATCAAATAGAAAGTTCAGCCTTGGTTACTAGGGCTGCTCCTAAGGGACTAAATCGTCTGGAGCAACAAAATATTGAAGGCAGATTAGAAGAAACAAGGACAGTTAACAAGGACTCCTTATGGTGTTCTTACTGTAAAAAACCTCGTCACACCAAAGAGAAGTGCTAGAGGCTACATGGAAAGCCTCAGACTACAAATAAGAACTCCACAGAGAAAGGAGTCTCAACAAAAGGACAAAGCAGAGCTTATGCAACTAAACATGTGACTAAGGAGTCTGATGAACAATCTGTTGAATTCAACCAGGAAGAAGTAGAAAAATTGAAGAACCTACTAGAATCCTTAGAAAAACCATCCTCTACAGGTACACGCAATCTAGTTTTCTCAGGTATATCTTCTTCATCTTCTCAGAATTCTAATGCCTTGGAATCATCCACCCACATATACCCAAAACTCCTGGGTAATTGACTCAGGAGCCACTGATCATATGACTAATTCATCACTAAAATTCCTCATCTACACACCCTGCTCTAGCAATAAGAAAATCACAGTTGCAGATGGTACTATGGTAATGGTTGCTGGCCAAGGAGATATTTCCATCAGTAAAACCTTATTGCTTAAAAATGTCTTACATGTGCCAAAACTATTTATTAGCCTTATCTCTATTCCAAAGCTTATCAAAGACACTAACTGCAATGTTTTATTTCATCCTACACAATGTTTTTTCAGAAGCAAGAAATAAAGAAGATGATTGAGCGTGCTAGGAAAATAAATGGCCTATACTACCTTGAAGACCTTATTGGACTAGCTAGAGTTTTGAATACTCAACCATTGTCCTTTTTTATCCGAATCTACAACCAATAAAGACCAAATCTAGCGACATCACTTTCGCCTTGGTCAACCACCTTTTAGACTCTTAAAAACTATGTTTCCCTCCTTGTGTAATTCCTTAAATGTTGAAGAATTTCATTGTGAAGTGTCGAAACGATTTTTTTCTTAAAGGTGAAAAAAGGTGAGATTTTGAAAACCACATTAATTTTTAATTTATCTCTTTCAATTGATTTTTAATTTAAAAACAAATGTGATTGAAAAACCTTTCGTTTCGAAAAAAAATTCGGATTTCCTTTATGATCGAAAAAATACAGTTCAAAGAGTCGCCACCAATCTTTGATTAGGGTGTGATTGGGCACCAAAAAATGTTTGTTATTTTAAATAAAAATTAATTTTAATTAAAACAACAAATTATGGTCTGCGTTACCAAAATCCAAGTTCGGGAGTCGGTTACGTGCGGGGAAGGATTAGCACCCCCACAACGCCCTAAATTGGTACCTAGCCGATTAATTAACGTCTTTGCAATGAACTTTACAAATTCAAATTTAATTTAATTTTTGATCTCATAAAACAAAGATGTAAATTTAAAAACATTCAAAAGCACTCAAATAAATTAAATTAAAATTACCGAGTCGTTTTAGAAAGATAAAGAATGTTCGATTATTTACAAATATCGAGACCAGATCTTAAAGATATAACAACCTTTTCTCGATATATTTAAATAAACGAACATTTCTCTTTTTCTCTCGTTCCCAAATTTTAGGTGGCGAATCAATTTTTTTGTTTCACTTTCGGGATACACTTTTATTTTAAAATCATTAAAAGCGGACCTCAAATCAGTTATGACTGCCCACTTTAACAATTTTAAATTAAATGGGTATTACCCTTAGTCCGATTATGTAATAGGTCGAGTTATGCGCGTGAGGCTATCATGCAAATTATGCAAAATAATGTCATGTAAGAATTACAAATATCATACAATGTGACATGCAAAAATTATATACATATGTTTTAATTAAAAATCATAAATTATGCATATTGACATATTATGTACAAATGTGACTTAAATATAAAAATAAAAACATGACATGCTAAACTACAATTTTAAAAAAATGTATATATATATATATATATATATATTATACATTAAAGTAATGACTAAATCTGAACACATGTAAAATTAAACATACTAATTTAAAACTAAAACAAAAACTTAAAGAAAAGCAAGCATAAATATCATGGACTTAAACCTAATTTAACCAAAAACTTTACTATAACTTAACTAAAAAAAACTTAGTGATTTGTTGAAACCAAAGTGCACAGACGCCTCACTCTCTCTCCATTCTCCCCTCTTCTCTCTCGCTAAACCCACACAACTTGAACTTTAATGGTTGCCTCCCAACGCTACTGCCTCACTCATTTTTTAATGGCCATGGATCAAACCAAATAAAAAAAAAAAACCCTCTTATAATTATATTCTTCTCAACTCCCATCTCTCGAAACTCTCTCCCTCACTATCTACCCTTCGAAGCTCACACAATAATACCACTATACTCCGACAAAACCAACAATAATGTTTCCGACGAATAAGGTAAATGGACTAAAACCTTTCCTATTTGCATCAACCCTTAAACGAATTGATTCAAATATTTACTGATTTATTCTGTTTTTAGGAACCTATTTATTCTTTTTCCTTCGAAGTAGCACCAGAAATGACCCCAAACCTCTAAGGTAAATGTACTGTTATTTCTATATATTTTAACTTGATTTTGACTCAAAGCATATGCATGTACAAGCAAATTACAAAAAACAATTGAAATGGAAACATAGAAATAGTAAGCAAATTACAAAAACAATTGAGATGGAAACATAGAAATAAGTACCCCTTTTTGATTTTGTGTATTACTCTGATTCAATGACAAGAGAGATCCTTTGCTTCCTTTGATCCTCGAATATGGGAAATAACCTTTTACAAGTACTGTTCTTTTCCTTTTTTCTGTGTTTTTCGTCCCTTTTTTTTTGTCTATCCCCCCCGTAGTTGATATCCCTCTCTTTTAAATCCCATTAAAACTGATGATGGGTGGTTATTTCTTAAAAACTAAAACTGCTAAAAATCGACCCTCAAACTGCTATCTTCTTGTGCATATATCTGTTGTCCATTGGGCTTGAATGGGGCCTGTCCCGACCTAGACTCGGATAAAACCGAGCATCTACAGCTGCCCCTCTTTGCTCATTGTCGTGTAACGAGAATAGAGCAAAGATCAAAAGATGATCGAGTTTGTCCGGTCATGAGAACTTCAAAAGATTAAACCATTCCACTGTTACTTCAAGAGAAGTGATACTTGAAAAATCTTCAAATAACGGGTCTGCTCCCTTTTCTTTCAAGGCGTATAAGACTCGAACAATCCTTGGCAAACGTGTCTGCTCCCTATTCATTCAGGGAGTATAAGACTCAAACAATCTTCAACAAACTTGTCCGCTCCCTATTCATTCAGAGAGTATAGGACTCAATCTTCAACGAACTTGTCCGCTCCCTATTCATTCAGAGAGTATATGACTCAATCTTCAACGAACTTGTCCGCTCCCTATTCATTCAGAGAGTATAGGACTCAATCTTCAACGAACTTGTCCGCTCCCTATTCATTCAGAGAGTATAGGACTCAATCTTCAACGAACTTGTCCGCTCCCTATTCCTTCAGAGAGTATAGGACTCAATCTTCAACAAACGAATTTGCTTCACTACTCTTTCGTGAAGGCTTATAGATGATTTGCTTCAAAGGTCAAACCTGAAAATCAAACATTATTCATCATGAATGTATATTTGAAAAATATTATACTAAAAAATAATTTAGAAGTTGAGAAAATTTTTGAAAATCCATCTCCATCGTGAAAACTTGTCTGGAGCCATTGGATATCGAATCTGCTTTGACTCATTTTCGTATAAACATCATTCTTGTCAAAATCTCAAACCAGTATCTTCATCTCGATGCTTTCATATCTTCAATCTTCAACCATCCCTGGAAACCTGTAGATATTAAGCCATCATGCGATTATGAATGACATGATCCTATCATGCCTAAAATGTATGCAATTATGCAATTCAATGCGTTTCTTCTTTGAAGGAACTCTATCTCCTTTTGATCTCGATGGAACTCGACTTCATCTTGGGCACACAACGTTTGACCAGTTCACCCCAGTTACAATCTCAATTCCATATCTCTCGCTTAACAGTACCTTGACTTATTTCTTTCTTGAAACCCGTCAGTACCCATGACCAACTTCTTGATTAATGGTAACCTCATTGGGTCATTTTTAATGGCTGAGATTTTCTTTGAATTTGAGGATTTAGTTTCCCATGGCCACACAGCTTACATGTTTAAACCATTGTCAACTTCAGAATACCTGCATTTTCCAAAACCTTTTGCACAATAATACAAAATGATCTCATGTACTTCAAGTTAAGCCATATGTTTTAACCTTTCAAAATAAGATTTGCAAAAGGGAAATTATCAAGAAAAGACATCTCTTTATTATATAATACAGAGAATTTTAGGCAACGAAATGGCAAACTTTTAACTGGAAACAGTAAAAGAACAAAAGAGTAGGCGTCTTCAAATATCAATAATGCAAATGCTTTTGAACTGACACGCCGTTAGAATGTCTCGAATGTAGCTTCTGTCAAAAAGATCTCCAAATTTGTGATGCTTAAGAGTATGAAGCTATTTCTAAACTCCCAAATCTCTATCATTGGATGCCCTAAACCAGTATTGAATCTCATGTGCATTCAATTCCTCTTGGTTATTTCAATCGAGACTCATTAATCTTCAGTCTCATCCCTTATCACCAACTGTCATTGTTACTATCCATATCAGGAGCTCTTTCCACTTCTAAAATTAATTCAGAATCTTCCACCATGCATGAATTCTGAATTTCAAATTCAACTCAAGTCGCCCTTTGCGGGTTTTCAACTTGAGACCTCCTTTGGTTCCAAGATGCCCTTTTCGGGTTTTCATCTTGAACCCTCCTTTTATTTCTCTTTTTTTTTCATTTTTCTCTTTTTTCATTTTTCATTTTTTCCATTTTTTTCGTTTTGTTTTTATTATTATTATTTTTTCTTTTTTTTCATTTTTTCTTCTTCTCTTTTATTTCTTCTTCAAGCGAAATATCTCTTAACAGCGTCGGAATTCACTGGATATGGTAATTCTGATCCGTCCATTTCAGTTAGGACCAGAGCTCCCCCAGAAAAGGCTTTCTTGACAACATAAGGTCCTTCCCAATTGAGCATCCATTTTCCTCTGAAATCCTTCTGAATAGGCAAAATCCTTTTAAGCACCAAATCTCCCTCATGGAATTCTCGAAGGCGAACTTTCTTACCATGTGCCCGTATCATACGTTTTTGATACATCTGACCATGACAAATAGCTTTCAATCTCTTTTCTTCAATCAAATTCAACTGGTCATACCTAGCTTGGACCCATTCTGCGTCATCAAGCTTTACCTCTGACAAAATCCGAAGTGAGGGAATTTCCACCTCAATAGGTAAGACAGCTTCCATCCCATAAACCAAAGAAAACGGAGTTGCCCCAGTTGAAGTCCGTACTGAAGTTCGATAAGCAAACAAAGCAAAGGGCAATTTCTCATGCCAATCCTTATAGGTCTCAGTCATTTTCTCTATGAGCCTTTTTATGTTCTTATTGGCCGCCTCTACTGCCCCATTCATCTTTGGGCGATAAGTGGTGGAATTATGATGCTTTATTTTGAACTGTTTACAGACCGAATACATCATCTTATTATTTAAATTCAACGCATTATCGGAGATAATCCTCTCGGGCAAACCATATCTACAAATGATCTCCTTCTTCAAAAATTTGCATATTGTAGACTGGGTAACATTTGCGTAAGAAGCTGCTTCTACCCACTTGGTGAAATAATCTATGGCTACCAGAATGAAGCGATGACCATTTGAAGCTTTGGGCGAAATTTGTCCAATAACATCCATGCCCCACATTAAGAATGGCCACGGCGCTGTCATTACATGCAATGGATGAGGAGGAGTATGTATCCTATCTCTATAAATCTGACATTTGTGACATTTTCGGGCATAATTGATACAGTCTGTTTCCATAGTTGACCAATAATACCCAAATCTCATAATCTGCCTAGCCATAGTATGCCCATTAGCATGGGTACCACATATTCCCTCATGCACTTCTTCAAGAATCAATTTGGCTTCTTTCGCGTCCACACATCTTAACAAGACCTGATCCAGACTTTTCTTGTATAGGGTCTCACCATCAAGCACATACCTTGATGCCATTCTTCTAATGGTTCTCTTATCATTCTCAGTGGCCTGTTCTGGATAACTCTGATACCTTATATATTGCAAGATATCATAATACCAAGGGTTTCCATCTTCTTCCTCTTCGATATTAAAACAATGGGCTGGATACTCATAAGCTTTCATTTCAATGGGCATCATATTTGAATGCTCGTTCATCTTAAACGCTGCTGCCAGTGTGGCTAAGGCATCTGCCATCTGATTCTCTTCTCTGGGGAGGTAATTGAAAGTTATTTCTTCAAATTCTTCAACAAGCTCCATAACCAACTTACGATATTCTACAAGCTTGGGATCTTTTGTCTCCCATTCTCCTCTGAGCTGGTATATTACCAAAGCTGAATCACCATACACTTTGAGCATTTTTACTTTGCAATCAACGGCAGCTCTAAGACCCAGAACACAAGCTTCATACTCGGCCATATTGTTTGTACAATCAAAATTAAGCCAACTGGTGAAAGGATAATGCTCTCCCTCTGGTGAGACCAAAATTGCCCCGATTCCATGTCCCAAGGCATTTGAAGCACCATCGAAGTTCAACTTCCAATATATTTGCTAGTGGATGCCACTGCTTCTTCTACCGAAATAGCCATTAAATCTTCATCTGGGAAATCAAAGCTCAACGACTCATATTCTTCCGAAGCCCTGCTTGCAATGAATTCCGCTATAGCACTTCCTTTAATTGCCGTCTGGTTTACATACTGGATGTCAAACTCGGACAATAAGACCTGCCAACGAGCTAATCTTCCAGATAATGCAGGCACACCCATTAGATATTTCAAGGGATCAAGCTTGGATATAAGCCAAGTAGTATGATACAACATATATTGCCTAAGCCTTCGGGTAGCCCATACTAAAGCGCAACACAACTTTTCAATGGGTGAGTATCTTGTCTCACATTCAGTGAACTTCTTGCTGAGATAATAGATATCCCTTTCTTTCTTCTCAGTTTGGTCACGTTGCCCCAGCACACACCCCATTGAGTTTTCATAAACCGACAAATATAGAATCAAGGGTTTGCCTGAGATGGGTGGCGCTAAAATTGGAGTGCTCGACAAATATCTTTTCACTGCTTCAAAAGCTCTTTGACAATCCTCACTCCATTCCCCTGAGTTATTCTTGCGAAGAAGGCGGAATATGGGATCACACTTTTCCGTCAGCTGTGAAATAAACCGAGCTATATAATTTAATCTCCCCAAAAATCCTCTGACTTCTTTTTTGTGTTTGTAGGGCTGGCAAGTCTTGAATAGCTTTTACTTTATCTGGGTCTATTTCAATTCTTTTTTGGCTTACTATGAATCCCAACAACTTTCCAGATGTCACCCCAAAAGTACATTTATTTGGGTTGAGTTTTAGTTGGCATCTTCTTAGTCTTTTAAAAAGCTTTCTCAAATTCACAATATGTTCTTCCTCTGTCTTGGCTTTGACTATCATATCATCGACATAAACTTCTATCTCTTTATGCATCATGTCGTGAAATAACGTCACCATGGCCCTTTGATATGTTGCCCCTGCATTCTTCAGTCCAAACGGTATGACTTTATAGCAAAACGTTCCCCACATGGTAACAAATGTCGTTTTTTCCATATCTTCAGGGTTCATCTTAATTTGATTATAGCCAGAGAAACCATCCATAAAAGAGAACAAAGAATTTCCAGCAGTATTATCCACTAGAGTGTCTATATGTGGCAAAAGAAAATTATCTTTTGGACTAGCTCGGTTGAGATCCCTGTAGTCAACACACATTCGAACTTTCCCATCCTTCTTCGGTACTGGGACAATATTAGCTACCCATTCAGGATATTTGGCCACTTTAAGAAACCCGGCATCAAATTGTTTTTTCACTTCCTCTTTTAATCTTGAGCAGCATCTCAGGTCTCATTCTTCTCAGTTTTTGTTGTACCGGTTTACATTCAGACTTTATTGGCAGTTTGTGAACAACCAACTCTGTATCTAAACCCGGCATATCTTCGTATGACCAAGCAAACACATTCTTGTATTCTTGAAGCAATTCTATCAAATCATATCGACCTCCAACTGACAGAGTGGTACCAATCTTTACTTCTCTCTTATCCTCATCTGTCCCCAAATTCAAAATCTCAGTAGGCTCTTTATGAGGTAGAATCTGCTTATCTTCATTCTCCACCATTTTCAGCAATTCAGAAGGTAATTCACATCCCTCATCATCATCACAATCTTCGATTTCCCCTTGACATATAGGCTTCTCGAAATCAATCTCCGGGTCAGAGTCATTGGCATTCATATTATTGATATCTGAGCTCCTGAAAAATAATGAAAGAGAAGATATATATACATATATACATATGGGAGGATCTTTTCCCATATAAATAAATAAAAAGAAATAAATACATACATATATACAACAAAGAATGAATGAATGAAATGCATGGGAGAATGTTTGCCATTTGGAACTAACAGAATGCATCCTTTATTGAAAGCAAGAAAAAACAAACAGCTTAACCCTTTACATAAAATCACCTATTGCCCCAGGGTATGAACAACAGGGAGAAAGTTCCAGTGCATTACTCTGTAACAGATTTGTAAACTACAGGCAGTTCTTCCGCGGTCCAATTGTTCAACACGAAGCCCGGTGGTGCAGGATAAATGCCCATAGCTCTCATTTTCCTCGGATTCATCATCAGTTATAACATTAATGCCTAAATCTCCCAAGGCATTCTCAACCATCGTCGCAGTGTTCCTTGAATTCCCTTGAAACATATGCCCCCCAGACATGAAAATGCTACTCAACGGTGGGAAGGTCATGGGTTCCCAGCTAAGGTCTTCACCAGCCAATCTGGCCTTTCTGATTTCTTGGCCCTTCTTAATTCCCCTCATCTTATCCCTCGAAGTTGGCTGATATCCCAAACCAAATCGATCTTTTTTAGTAATAGGACATATGGGATTCTCCGGTCCTTGCAACTGTCGGCCTAAACCCTTTCCAACTTTTGCTTCTCTTCCAAGAGTCAATTTAAGCCCCATCTTGGTACAGTTTGACAATCGAGGCTTTGGTATCTTCTTGCCTTTGGCCACAAACGTAGCATTGACAAACTCCAACGATCTGAAAGAACACTCGACGGCTTGCTCATCAACTTCAATATACGGAGCAGTAGTAGAAACAGAAGCAATAATGTCCTCTTCAGCATGAATACATACCAACCTTCCATCAATCACAAATTTCAGTCTCTGGTGTAATGTGGACGGAACTGCACCGGCCTGATGAATCCAAGGCCTTCCCAACAAACAATTGTACGTAGGCATAATGTCCATTACGAGAAATTCTACTTCATAAGTTGCTGGACCAATATTCAGAGGAACATCAATCTTGCCCAACACTTCTCTTTTAGTCCCATCGAAAGCTCGAACCACACTTTGACAGGTTCTCATAAGTGTACTATCTAATGGAAGCTTCTTTAGAGTCACTAAAGGCATCACATTCAAAGCTGAACCATTATCAACTAAGACCCGGGACAACACATGCCCTTTACATTTAACTGTAATGTGCAAAGCCTTCTGACTACCCATCATCCCAGAAGGGATTTTATCCTCAGAAAAAGATAAAAAATTATCAGCTTGTATATTGGAAACTAAACGATCCAACTTTTCAATGGGCAACTCTTTCGGAACAAAAGTCTGGTTCAAAACCTTTAACAGAGCATTCCTATGGGCCTCTGAACTCAAAAGTAATGATAAAACATAAATACGGGCAGGCAACTTGTGTAACTGTTCCACAACACTGTACTCACTGTGTTTCAGAAATTTCAAAAATTCTACTGCTTCACTCTCGGTTACCGGTTCATTGATAACAGGCTTATCTTCTTCTATCTGCACATCCACTTTTTTCCCCTTATCAGCTGCAACCTTCTTCTCAGACTCTTTAGGTGGATTAAGAGAATAACACCTACCGCTTCTAGTAAAGCGTCCCACCTCATCTACTTCCTCATTCTCTTTTGTTACATCTCCCATCTGGCAATAATATCTCCAAGGCACTTGTTTATTATCCCGATATGGGAATGGAGATGGAGGTGTAATAACCACTTTTGTGGCTACCTTCTCAGCAACTCGATTTTTGGGAGTAATAATTAGGGGACAACTGGCATTGTATACCTCTTTAGACGATCCTTCTGAAGCGCAAACTTCCGCTTCCTCTTCTTCAGCAATCTCTCTAAAGAACTCAATTTCTTTACTGTCCATCATGTCTTGTACCAAAGATAGGAAGTCAGGACATTGCTGAATATTGTGTCTCTCACTGTTATGATACAGACATACCTCTCCACTGTTAAACTGTTCACCCATCAAACTGGGCTTCAACAATCCTACCTTGACCATCTGGCACCACACCCAACTCATGGGTGATACCACCTCACCAACATTCCTTACAATTCTCTTTCCTTTCTCTTCAGTAATCGCATTAACTCCTGCCCCTGCATGGCTTGGCATCGGATTCTGAGCTATATTTGGCTGCTCACTGTCACCAAAGTTGATGACATTCCTCGTTCTCAAAGCTTGGACAACCTTCTTAAAAGCAGTACAATTCTCAATGGAATGCCCAGGGTTCCCTGCATGGTACTCACACTGAGCACTAGCATCATACCATTTGGGAAAAGGAGGTTGCATTGGTGTCACGTGATACGGCGAAACCACATGTCGATCATACAAAATCTGAAACAATTCCTTATAAGTCATCGGAATTGGATCAAATTGAGGCCTCTCTCTCCTCTGGTCCCTTTCCCCTTGTCTATTGTCATTTTGTGTTGATGACCCTGCTCCTTGAGGACGGGAAACAGTAATGTTATTAGAATCATAATACCTCACATTACTGACTTCGTTTTCCTTTCTCCTCGTTGGTGGTCTCTTACTAGACTCTCCTCCCTCGAGCTTCCCACTCTTAACAGCCATTTCAATCATTTCTCCTGCCGTAACTACATCAGCAAAACTTCGATAAGGATTACCGATAAGATGCGAGAAAAAAGGAGCCTTTAAGGTGTTGACAAAAAGCATATTTGTTTCTTCCTCTTCCAATGGCGGGTGGACTTGCACTGCTACATCTCTCCATCTTTGAGCATATTGTCTAAAACTCTCGTTAGACTTCTTTTCCATTCCTTGCAACATCATCCTGTTGGGCCTAACATCCTTCACATGTTTGTATTGCTCAAGAAAGGACTTAGCCAAGTCTTTCCACGATTTAATATTAGCTCTACTTAGCTGGTTATACCATCGGATTGCCGAGCCAGTTAAGCTTTCCTGAAAGCAGTGTATCAACAATTGATCGTCCCCTATGTATCCGGTCATCTTCCTACAAAACATTGTGATATGTGCAGAGGGGCACCTGGTACCATCAAACTTTTCAAAGTCAGGAACTTTAAACTTTGGAGGCAAGACCAGATCAGGAACTAGACTTAACTCCTTTGCGTCGAATCCATAGACAGTGGTATCTTCCTTCATGGCTCTGACCTCTCTTTCTAACTGCTTCCATTTCTCTTCCAACAGATTGTTTTGGTCCTTCTTGGCTTCTTCATCAAGGTCCGGAACTTGATGATATTGATGTTCTTCCTGATACGAACTAGATCCAGGCTGTACGTTAACAGAAGCACCGACTGGATTAATGTGCACCTTCCCGACATGAACAGGGGTCACTTGAACATTCTGAGATTGTTCTGGGGTTAACCCTGGATGATGAAGTGGGTCTTCAGTTACACCTTCTGGCATAGGGCTTTTCCCATGTTCTGGATTTCTTCCTTCCAACATACTCGCAAACTTGGCAAACATCTCCTTTTGGGCATTCATCATATCTTCTTGCATTTTCTTGATATTATCTTGTAACTCCGACTGAGCTTTTTCAATTTGGGCAAGTTTGTCTTCCATAACTTTCCTCCTGGTTCTGTAGATATGCTTGGGATTTTCCAGTATTACTCTGTCACAGAGTCATTTTGTTATCGCTGATATTTATTAATGAATATGAAACATATGATTATGAATGAATAAAATGCGATGCAAAAATTAAATGCATTAAAAATGCATATGCAAAATGCAGGGTGTTGATCCTGGAACGACTCCTTAGAACAACTCTTTATATTAGAACGACGTTCAAGTACAAAGTTGAAACACATCACAAATAAATCTGCACCATTTCTCCTATTTGCTGTACATGTGCTAGCAACTCCATGATCTTCTGGTTTTCTTCAGCCTCAGGATCCAGTTCTTCAGTTACATCAGCAGCTTCCTCAGATAGAATGACCAAATATTGAGCTATTCCCCGCGCGTGGTCTAGGTAACAAGCAATAAAATCCTCTATTTGCTTAACTCTCGCCTGAGCTCGCTCCCACCGAAAACGCCACTGTATATCCCCCTCATAAGGAATTATCGATAGCTCACTTGCTTGCCTCTGAAAACCTTGAACCATGGCTTCAAGCTCGCTCACTTGTCTCTTCAAACTTTCAACCTCCCCACGGCTCGAGCTACCTTCCCCGCTTCGGTATTATCGTAATGCAGTCTCTAAACTTGAAGTTTTCCCCTTCAACTTCTCATTCTGGGCTTGACTCTCTTGTAACCGCTGCTCTAAAGAATCATTTTCCTTCGATAAAATCTTAACTTGGTGCCTGCTTTGCTTGAGCTCTTCTTGACTCTCTCCGGCTAATCTTTTGAGGTTCGCCACCTCTTGCCTCAATTCGACAGACTTACTCGAGCTAGAACCTGCCTGAGCTTTTACCATTCGCTAATAAGTTGACCGAAGATCGTCAAAGTCTAGCCGAAGTTGCTTCTCTACTTTTTCAATTCGATCTGCTCTACTCTTCTGAATGTCAATCTCCAATCCTTTTTGATACACTTCATCTTCTAGCTTCTGCAAAGTCATTCTCCATTGTCTCCGTTCTGCTTCGAAATCGCGCTTGGCTAACTCTAATGGAGATGGCACCTCTCAACTGTTCCTCCACCGGCTGAATATTTTCAGGATTCACCATCGGGATATTGTCATTTACTCGACCGCTTCTCCACTGCTCGTACTCTTGAGACAACTCGAGATCATAGGTAAACAAATTCACGCGACGAGTTTGCTTCCAGGCCTCATCAACCCCTTTAACTTTACCCTTATACTGATCTCCTTTGAATGCAAAATCCGACCCCTACCAAGTCCCATGTGGCTGGAATGAACTGCCTTGACCCATACTGTCTGGAAACTAGTAGCGGTGCATACCCAACAGAACCCCATATACCTGGCAAAGGAACCCAATCTCGCTATCCACATCGGTAAAGTATATCCGAAGAGGTATTCCACGAAGCTCGCCACAAAATATCTCCATCTCTGATATCCTTTGAAGATGACCATCCATTTTTCTTCAGTAAAACCCCCAGGCCACTCTTTAGAAAGAAAATCTTTCAAAGGCGAAAACCCCTCTAGAAACACTCGTCCTGGTGCTCTTTCAACATGTTTAAAATGATTCAGAATCCACACTAGCAGCAAAGGCGCACATCCTATAAAGCGTCCTTCTCCCTCGCGCCTACAAGAACTCAAAGACCGGAACGTCTCAGCTAGAATAGCTGGAACAGGATCCACGTGCTTGTCTAATCTTTCAAACAGGTCAACAACTGATACGTCTACATATCCTAGCACTTTTGGAAAAATAACAAGCCCATAAATCCCTAAAGCAAACAAGTCAAGCTTCTTTCTCTTATCAGGATGATGAGCAATTACTTCTTTCAGAGCAGCCCAAGAGATGCACTCACTGTCTCCCTTCTTCTTAATGTTTCTGACTACCCAATCTTCACTCATTCCGGTCATCAATAGTAATTTTTTCTTAAATGAAGGAGTGACTGGCAACTTGGTATATATTCTATCTATCTGGGACCTCGGACAACGGACCAATGCTTGATACTCCTCTATTGTTGGTGTCAGATCTACTCTACCAAATGTGAAACAGCTATAAGCCGGGTTCTAGAACTGTGCCAATGCTCTAAACAGATTTCGGTCAATAGAAACATCCAGAAAATAAGGAATATCGCCGTACAACTGATAAAACATCTCCTTATCGGCTACTGTCCATCTTCCCCATATCTCCTTTAGCTCACTTAGATCATTCTGACGCACGTTGATGTGAGTATAACCAAATAACTCCGACACGTATCCAGGCATCACGCTGTCCCCATTGGTCAGTTGGGACTGTTCCGACCACCTCAAAACATCTGCATTGTCTTCAACATCTTTCTGAGCCGTTCGTTCCATATTACTTGCCTTCTATATGGACATCGATCCCAAATCAACACCATGTAATGGACAATGCAAAACAGAAAAGAAACAAGGCAAAAACAACAAAAGATCAGTTAGTAAACATGAAGCAATTAATTCAGGATAATAATTTGTTCAAAAATCCTACCCACATATGTTGACTACCCCATCATGCTTTATCGGATCCTACCCAATATGATATCTACCCCCATGCTTTGTTATCCACAAAAAGAAATCCTAACCTCATGATATCTAATTCGCATGCTTATTCAGAAAATAAACCTAACCGCATGATATTTAGTTCGCATGCTTGTTCGAAAAATAAACCTAACCGCATGATATCTAGTTCGCAAGCATTTATTCGAAAAATGAAAATAAATGACTCAAAAAAGCTTTTCCTTGTGTACCCTCCCACGGGATTCTTAAGATTCGGGTTTGGTTCAACCTAAGTTCAGGCTCTACGTTCACTATATGCTGGGTTAGGTTATAAAGTAATAGGTTCTCGAATTGTCCTTGTCGGTGCCCCATTGGGCTGCCGAATCCTCAATCCTGGCCCATCACAGGCTTTAGGGGATCGAGTTCAATTTCGAGGGAACACACCTCCTTATGTCCATGCGGAGGTGATTACCATCACGAGGACCATAAGGCGTGAGCTCCAGGAGCGATCCACTATCTCATGCGGAGGTGAAAACCACACGAGGGCATAGTCTCTCACTCCTACTTAAATAGGACGGAGCGGGGTTTTAGCTCATGTTATGACAATGCAGTTGTGCAGTGTGTGAGGAAAAGCGAAAAAACAAACAATAAAAACACTCAAAATCAATTCCCAAAACACACAATTATTCTGAAATCATTAGCAAACAGATCAGTACAACTATTTAATTGTCAATCAAATTAAATTAAAGAAATCAAAATACAAACAAAACTTATTAACAACCAAACAATGGATCAAAAATCAAATTAAAACGAATTTGTAATTTTCAATTGCAAAGACAATTAATTAATCGACTATCGGCTTGACTCTCTAAAAAAAGGGTCCCCAGCGGAGTCGTCAAGCTGTCGAAACAATTTTTTTTTAAAGGTGAAAAAAAGTGAGATTTTGAAAACCACATTAATTTTTAATTTATCTCTTTCAATTGATTTTTAATTTAAAAACAAATGTGATTGAAAAACCTTTCGTTTCGAAAAAAAATTCGGATTTCCTTTATGATCGAAAAAATACAGTTCAAAGAGTCGCCACCAATCTTTGATTAGGGTGTGATTGGGCACCAAAAAATGTTTGTTATTTTAAATAAAAATTAATTTTAATTAAAACAACAAATTAGGGTCTGCGTTACCAAAATCCAAGTTCGGGAGTCGGTTACGTGCGGGGAAGGATTAGCACTCCCACAACGCCCTAAATCGGTACCTAGCCGATTAATTAACGTCTTTGCAATGAACTTTACAAATTCAAATTTAATTTAATTTTTGATCTCATAAAACAAAGATGTAAATTTAAAAACATTTAAAAGAACTCAAATAAATTAAATTAAAATTACCGAGTCGTTTTAGAAAGATAAAGAATGTTCGATATTTTACAAATATCGAGACCAGATTTTAAAGATATAACAACCTTTTCTCGATATATTTAAATAAACGAACATTTCTTTTTCTCTCGTTCCCAAATTTTAGGCGGCGAATCAATTTTTTTGTTTCACTTTCGGGATACACTTTTATTTTAAAATCATTAAAAGCGGACCTCAAATCAGTTATGACTGCCCACTTCAACAATTTTAAATTAAATGGGTACTACCCTTAGTCCGATTATGTAATAGGTCGAGTTATGCGCGTGAGGCTATCATGCAAATTATGCAAAATAATGTCATGTAAGAATTACAAATATCATACAATGTGACATGCAAAAATTATATACATATGTTTTAATTAAAAATCATAAATTATGCATATTGACATATTATGTACAAATGTGACTTAAATATAAAAATAAAAACATGACATGCTAAACTACAATTTTAAAAAAATGTATATATATATATATATATTATACATTAAAGTAATGACTAAATCTGAACACATGTAAAATTAAACATACTAATTTAAAACTAAAACAAAAACTTAAAGAAAAGCAAGCATAAATATCATGGACTTGAACCTAATTTAACCAAAAACTTTACTATGACTTAACTAAAAAAAAAACTTAGTGATTTGTTGAAACCAAAGTGCACAGAAGCCTCACTCTCTCTCCATTCTCCCCTCTTCTCTCTCGCTAAACCCACACAACTTGAACTTTAATGGTTGCCTCCCAACGCTACTGCCTCACTCATTTTTTAATGGCCATGGATCAAACCAAATAAAAAAAACAAACCCCTCTTATAATTTATATTCTTCCTCAACTCCCATCTCTCGAAACTCTCTCCCTCACTATCTACCCTTCGAAGCTCACACAATAATACCCACTATCTACTCCGACAAAACCAACAATAATGTTTCCGACGAATAAGGTAAATGGACTAAAACCCTTTTCCTATTTGCATTCAACCCTTAAACGAATTGATTTCAAAATATTTACTGATTTTTATTCTGTTTTTTAGGAACCTATTTATTCTTTTTCCTTCGAATGTAGCACCAGAAATGACCCCAAACCTCTAAGGTAAATGTACTGTTATTTCTATATATTTTAACTTGATTTTGACTCAAAGCATATGCATGTACAAGCAAATTACAAAAACAATTGAAAATGGAAACATAGAAATAAGTAAGCAAATTACAAAAACAATTGAGAATGGAAACATAGAAATAAGTACCCCTTTTTGATTTTGTGTATTACTCTGATTCAATGACAAGAGAGATCCTTTGCTTCCTTTGATCCTCGAATATGGGAAATAACCTTTTACAAGTACTGTTCTTTTCCTTTTTTCTGTGTTTTTCTTCCCCTTTTTTTTTGTCTATCCCCCCCCGTAGTTGATATCCCTCTCTCTTTTAAATCCCATTAAAACTGATGATGGGTGGTTATTTCTTAAAAACTAAAACTGCTAAAAACCGACCCTCAAACTGCTATCTTCTTGTGCATATATCTGTTGTCCATTGGGCTTGAATGGGGCCTGTCCCGACCTAGACTCGGATAAAACCGAGCATCTACATGAAGTTTATGAATTTGCAAAGCATAAACGTTCCTCTTTTCCAGCAAGTAATAAACGGACCAACAATCCCTTTACCCTTATTCACAGTGATGTTTGTGGGCCTTACACTATTCCTAACATAACTGGGGATAGATGGCTTGTGTCTTTTATAAATAATTGTACTCGGGTTACTTGGATTTATCTGCTAAAATAGAAGTCTGATGTTATCTCTACTTTTAAAACCTTTTACACCATGATCAAGACTCAGTTTGAGGCTGAAATAAAACGAATCAGATCAGACAATTCCAAGGACTACTTTAGTCAAGTTCTGTCTCCTTATTTCTTAGAAAGAGGTATTATACATGAGTCCTTTTGTGTAAACACTCCCCAATAGAATGGGGTAGCAAAAAGAAAGAATGGATATCTTCTTGCCATAACTAGAGCCCTTTTATTTCAAAACAATGTCCCTAAAAGGTACTGGGGGGAAGTTGTGTTAACTGCCACTTACATGATAAACAAACTACCTACTAAAGTCCTTGAATCCCAAAGTCCCCTTCAAACCTTTATAAAGTTCTTTCCAAATTTTAGTTCATCTTTCAACTTAAAACCAAGGGTATCTAGGTGTATTGCTTTTGTTCACATTCATTCTCAAGGCCTAGGGAAACTTGATCCAAGAGTATTGAAATGCATTTTTATTGGGTATTCCTTCACTCAAAAGGGTTACAAGTCCTACCACCCTCCTACAAGAAAATACTACACTTATGCTGATGTCACTTTTGTGGAAAAAGAGAGTTATTTTACAGTTCCTTATCTTCAGGGGGAGATATCATTCCGGGAAGATAAGGATACATATTTGTTTTTACTTCATCCCTTTGTTGATCTTCCTACACCTACACCTATAGCTATACATTCTACAGAAACACAACCTGCTTCTACTCCATCCTCTCCCCAGTTAGAACCTAGTACTCCTCAAACTTCTACTCCTCAACCAAACATTTATAGACCACAACCCAATATTCAGGACACTACTTGTCCCGAAAAGGTCTATTCGAGGAAGAAGACACCTATGCAGATTCAACCATCCTCTTTTCCTGCTCCTGCTCTTGCTCCTATACAATTTGAGGTACACTCTGAAACTCCTTCTGAACAAAGTGATGCTGAAAATACTATATGTGCTTTTGATTTTGAATTTCCCATTACTATTAGAAAAGGAAAAAGAACCTGCACCACCAACCATCCTACCTATCTGTTTATGACTTACAAAAACCTATCCCCCAATCAGAAAACCTTCCTTACTAGCCTAAATGACATTGCTATTCCTATAACAATATCTAAGTCATTAGAAAATGAGAACTGGAAAAAAGTTATGAAAGAGGAAATGGAGGCGTTAGAGAAGAATAAGACATGAGATTTAGTAAAGTTGTCAGAAGGGAAAAAAATAATGGGATGCAGATAGGTATTTACTGTCAAGTATAAGTCAGATGGTTATCTAGAAAGGTACAAAGTAAGATTGATGGCAAAGGGGTACCCTCAAACCTATAGAATTGACTATCTTGAAACTTTTTCCCCTGTTGCAAAGATGAACATAGTGAGGGTCCTATTGTCCTTAGTAGCTGTTCAGGGATGGAATTTGCAGTAGTTTGACATCAAGAATGCCTTTTTGCATGGGGATCTTGAAGAAGAAGTTTACATGGATATTCCACCCGGATTTGGTTCGAATACTGGACAAGCAATGTGTAAATTGAGAAAAACTCTTTATGGACTAAAACAATTCACAAGAGCTTGGTTTGGGAGATTTACTAAAGTAATGCTAAAACAAGGCTTCAAACAGAGTCAAGGTGATCATACTCTGCTTGTGAAATACTCTCATTCAGGGGGAGTAACTGCACTTTTGGTATATGTAGATGATATAATTGTTACAATAATGATTCTAAAGGAATTGGTAATTTAAAGAAGTGCCTTATAAAAGAGTTTGAAGTGAAGGACCTTGGAAGATTAAAATACTTCCTTGGTATTGAGGCGGCTCACTCACAACAAGGGAATTTTATATCTCAATAGAAGTATACTTTGGACTTGTTGAAGCAAACTGGAAAACTAAGATGTAAACCAGCAAAAACTCCTATAGAAGTCAATCACAAGCTTGGAGACTCAAAGGAGGATTATTTGACAGTTGACAGAAATTCTTTTCAGAGACTCGTGGGAAAGCTTATCTATTTGTCACACACCAGACTAGACATAGCATATGTTGTTGGGGTTGTGAGCCAATTCATGCACAATCCTAAGGAATCACACCTAAGGGTTGTAGTCCAAATTTTGCAGTACTTGAAGGGTACACCAGGCAAAGGAATTCTATTTAGAAGAGGGGGGAACTTGACTCTGGAAGCATACACGGATGCAGATTATGCAGGATCCATAATTGATAGAAGGTCAACCTCAGGCTATTGCACTTTCTTTGGAGGAAACTTAGTTACTTGGAGAAACAAAAAAACATAATGTGGTGGCTAGATCAAGTGCAGAAGCTGAATTTCGAGCTATGGCATTGGGAATTTGTGAGTTATTATGGCTGACGATTATTTTAGAAGACTTGAAGGTAAAGTGAAATGGACCAATGAAACTCTACTGTGATTAGAGCTGTAAATGAGACGAGACAGATCACGAGCTACTCGAGATCGACTCGATCAAGGCTCGATAAATACTCGGATCGAATGGACTCGACTCGAGTTCTTAACGAGCCAAAACGAGCTACTCGATATTCAACTCGAAAAGCTCGTGAGCAGCTCGAAAATATAATATATTAAGATTTTATTTTTTTAAAAAATAAGTTATTAATAATATTAATATTTATGTATTGATTTTTTTAAAAAATATAGTAAGATTTCATATATTTAAGGTTCATGTTCGAGTTAGAGGCTTCAATTGAGTTAAGTTTAAGATTTTTTTTTTTTCATTTCGAGCCTTTCCGAACTGCTTACGAGCTTCAGTTCAGGATTTCGAGTTCGAGTCGAGCTTGAAAATTTTAAGCTCTCGAGTTTTCGAGTCGAGTCGAGCTCCATTTCAGAGTTTTCGAGTCGAGTCGAGCTCAGCAATACTCGAGCTCGACTCGGCTCGTTTACACCCCTAACTGTGATAACAAGTCAGCAATCAACATTGCTCATAATCTAGTTCAACATGACAGAACAAAACATGTTGAAGTGGATAGACATTTTATAAAAGAGAAACTTGACAGTGGCTTGATCTGTACTCCTTATGTGACCACTGTAGATGAAGTTGTAGACATACTTACCAAGGGTCACTTAGTAAGTATTTTTAGAAATTAACAGGCAAGCTGAGGATGGAAGATATCCATACTCCCAGCTTGAGGGGGAGTGTCAAAGATTAGTTACCTATGTTAAGGAGATTGAGTTGGATTTGTAAATATTTTGTTTAGTTAGTATCCCTAAATCTAAGTGATTGTTTTTATTACTAGAATTAGTCTTTTACCTAGTTTAGAAGTTACCTAAGATAAAGCCTAGGCTTGTATATATAATTGTAAGTTTCCTACACGTTTAATAAGTGCGAATTACAATAAAATTCATGGCTTTTGTCACGCTTGATAGATTATTTGTGGTAGTTCTTTTGTTCTGAATATTTCTCCATTGGCATTGTTTTGTAAGATATTTGTTTGTTGTTTGCACAGGTATGAAGATGATGCTGTTGTAGGTCATCGCTTATACCGGGAAATAAGGAAAGTTGAGTTGAAGAAAGAAAAGATGAAAGGTTCCCATGTCCCTAATAGTGCAACATATCTGTGGGAAACAGTTGCAACGAATTTGGAAGAATTTCAAGATGTTTCTGTAAGTTGGGTGACTATGCTGTTCATATAATGTACTGAATGGATTCCTGGACCATAATGTCTATCCTCAAGGCAAACTTGGCTGCAGCATTGACTACACCATATTGTTGCGATTTTATTTTATTTATTTATTTATTCACATGGCTCAAAAAACTGAGTCTGAGGCTTGTACGTGTCTTTTAGCAAACGAAACCTTCAGAGTAGACATATGTTCTGTAGGAAAAGTTAAGTTGTTCGTTTAAGGTATGTGTAGCCAAATAATCACCCTCTAGAATGATGTGTGCTAATCTCATCGTCTAGTAAAATCCAAACTTTTCAACACAGTGGCAATATGCAAGTAATTTGTTCATTTAAGACCAGTACAGTGAAAATATCACCCTTTACCATAATTTATGCTAAACCTATAATCTAGCAAATCTAAGTTCTCTATACAGTAGCAACCTCCTTGAGCTAGGTTTTTGGGTTTCTGATTTTGGGGGTAACATTGTAATGGCAATTTGTGGAAGAAATAGCCACTAGAAATGGATAATGGTTTAAACAGTGGCATTAACAATATGGAGCAGGGCACTGGGTGTTTGGTTGATATCATGGCTTCGTAAGAGTATCCGGTGGTTCTGCTTACTTCCAAAGTTTGATCTAAGGTAGGAAGCAGGCCACTGTTCATTTTACTGGATGCTGTTTTCACACATGTTTTGTGACTCATTATCCAGTAATCTGTAGTTGCCTTATTTGAAGGCCATAACAAACATAATTATTAGTGTTTTGATCTACAGATTGTTAGGGTATATGTTCCATTGTTTGTTTATGTACTAGGTGAGGATTGTTGTTAGGGTTTATATATGTTCTATAATTATAGATGCCATCATCAGCTTTGATTCTTGCATGTTATTTGCATCTAAGTTCCCAGATTTTTACCCTTGCATTTCTTTGTGAATTGGAAGCTGGGATCATAATTCATAACCAAGATGATTTTGATTGAGACACTAAACTTCATCTTCTGAATTTCTTTCTCAAGACCTTCAAACTCTAATGTTAAATTGTTTTCATTGGGGAAAAGAAACCATTAGTGGCATTTGGAAGTACTCCTATATGGCATGATGCGGTCATCGATGTTAATTTCTTGTCATATGGAAGTTTGAATGAAGAAGCTATTTCATCCCCCTTTACTGTTGAAGACTGAGTTTTGTGTGTATGATCTGTTTTTGTTTGCTTGAAAATGCGGATTTTTTTTAGCTTTTATTTGAATCCTATTACTGATATTATCTGTTCACCTGCTGTTGCAGGAGAAACTTTTTGCCAGTAAAAATAGAACGGAAGCATCGCTAGGGAAGAAGTTAAAGAATAACATGATTCCTGAGGTTGAAAAGGAACACAAGGTACTTAAAAAAGTTGCTTGTCGTTGAGCAGCATCACTAAAACTGTTATCCTTCTTTCAAGGTACAAATTGTTTATTAATCCAATTCTTTTGCTCAGAGGAAGGAGAGGTTACTGAAAAAACAACATAGACAAGCTCCACTTCTTGATAACTTCTTGGTTGTTGATGGGCTTGGTTTAGGACGCTCCCTTCGTGACAGAAAACCTGTGACTTACACATTTGGTAAGGAACTTTAAAGTCAAACATACCTTTTTTTTACTGGATTTTTGCATTTTAAAAACAAGAGATCCAATTTTTTATGGTTTTTTTTGCTCCTAGTCATAAATACTGGCAGTGTTAAACTGACTTTTCTGGCTTGTTAAAGTTCAGATTCGTTAATAATTTTGCGTTTAGATTCTATTTACTTTCATCTTAGCTGATATAATTTCTTATAATTTTGCAGATGATTATGATCGGTCAATAAATGAGGCTATTAAGATTACTAAGTATGTAGTTTATACCTAGACATATTCTGGAACACACTGATATATTTCCTTCCGATCATATGTACTTGTTTTTATGCCTTAAAAATGGTTTCTCACTGTTGACTGTGTGTCAGGCGGAAAGCACCATCACCGGATCCTCTCAGTGGAAGAGATGTTGCCAAGTCTGAATCTTCCACAAATGGTAAATTGAGTGGTCCTTCACATGGCTCTGAACAGGACAATTACAATCTACCTTCCCCCAAATTATCTGAATATGATGATTCTGATGATAATAAATCTGGGGAATTGGATCGTAGGTATGATGGAACTTCATCACTGAATTGCTTCTATTGTTGCTTAAACTTTATCTGATTTTTATATGATCCCTTGTAGCAATCGGCGGAGGCAGAGACCTCAACAATATTCAGTGACAGAGTTTGTCGAAGCTGTTTCAGACAATGAGACAGACTTTGACAGTGATGATGATATAGTTGGAGAAGCAGCAAATGATGAGGAATACCTGAGAAAAAGAAATCAGAGAAGGCAATCCAGCAGCTCAGAAGGAGATGAGGAATACCACTGGGATGGCGAAAGTGCTGAAGATGAGGAGGAAGAAGAGGATTCTTTAAGTATCAGTGAGGACAGTGACGAGGCCAAGAAGTTGCCAGGCCGTACTAGGAGGGAAACTAAGCAAAGGTCAGTTAATGAGCTTCAGTCAGGTCTAAGGCGTAGTAAAAGAGCCACCAGAAATTGTCTTAATTATAGTCAGTACGATCTGTCGGAATCTGAAACAGAGTCTAAACCTGAAAAGCGCAATCCATCAAATGAACACTCAGATGCAAGTGAGAATGAGGAGTACTCAGAAGCAAGTAAAGATTTCAATGGCAGTGACTATGACCAGGAAATGGAAGTTGATCCTCCTATGGAAGCTAACTCGGAGAGGGTGGAGAAAGAGCAAAGCCAGCAACCTGAGCAATCAAGCGGCAGCGGGCAAGATGAAGCAGATGGTACCCGAGAACCACGCTTCCTTGACCTAAACGAACTTGCTCCCGGTTCTGGTTGTGACGACGGTCCAAATACAGCAACGAAAGACGTCGATAGAAACGATTTCTAGAGCTCATCTGGTGGAGAGCAAATGTTGTAATTTTCTCCTGGGGGAAGCAAAGTGTATGCTAGTAAAATTTATAAAATTTTGCGATAATCCTATCGAGGAAATTATGGTCGGCATTCCTCCAAGGCTTCACTCTACCTGGATGCAATCCCTTGCAGGAGGGAGGCAACATGATGAGAAAGACCTGTAGATTAGGTAGTCATTTTTTAGCATGTCTACATTGAAACAAACCTAAGGCAATCTTGGTCGATGGGGATTCAGGAGTTTTTAGCTTATCCACTTGAATGTACAATAACCCTTTTAACAAATATTCGTAGCTGAGAAGAAAAAAACATGGGTTTTAGATGGTGTGGCCCTGTAGACCCTTGTGCTATTGGGGGTGGTTGGCTCCTGCTCTTACTATGTATCCTTAACCAAATTCCTTTTTCCCCTTTTCCTTTCCTTACGCGATAAATGAATCGAGCTTGAACGAATGGTTTGATGTTCGTGTTCTTTCTTTTTTATTAAAAGTTAAATTATTTGTCAAAACCATGTGATTAATTGGGTGAAAGATGTCACAGCTGGCAATTGCAAAAATGAACATTTCTCATAAATGCATGTTGGAGGCAAAGGAATGAAGGCAGCTGGGTCAAACTTGATGGATTTAACAAAATCAAAGCATTTCCCACGGAGAATCACAAAATAGACATGGTCAACGGTCAACAAAGTCACCCACCCTTCCCCTGTCGCAATGTTAGAATCCTTTAACACTGGGAATACATTAAACATCCACAGTGATTGGACCTTCTAAAAGTCCCAACCCATTCCCCTTGTATAACCCATAAGAGCATATTGTGCAATCAGTTCTTGATAGATTTAGAATATGTATTATAATCTGATTAGTTTTTGAGTATCTAAAATTTGAATCTTAGATAGATAGTTGTTGGATGAAGATCTGTTAAGTCAAAGTTAGTATTAATTCTTATATTATGTATAAATTATAGATTTAATTTTTATTTTCTGATTTGATAATTTTAAGACTCTGTAATCTAATTATATTATTCAAACATCACTTTGATTTAGACTACAATTTTAAAATAAAAAAATATAAATTTAATTTAACTTAACTAAAGTTTAAAGACTAAATTTTTAATTTACATATTGTATAGGGACTATTGATAAAATTAGACCAATTTATATGGTTATTTTGGGTAAAAAAGAAAATCAATCAATCAGAATTTTTCTCAACGGTACCCACCGCAATGCACAAGCCCCCACCCGCCCCTTAAAAAACGCCTTACTCAACGGTCCCCATCTCTCCTCCCTTTTCTCCAATTCCAACACAACCGGCAATTCGATAAACATGGCGCACCGCCCCAACCAGCGCCGCAGCTCGGCTGCACCAGAACCGAACTCATCTCCCTATTCCTTAGACCCCACCTTCAAAATGTAGCCCAAACAAACCATAACCACTCATCCTATAACCCAAACCTCAGATCCATTAACGTCGTCCAAGAAGCCATTTTTCATGTCCAGTCACTTCTCTAGATTGAATCTCAGTCACAAGACCCGAGCACCCCCGAAACCCACCAACAACCAGCACACTAGAGACATTCGTTTACAAGCCAAAGCTTTGACGGTCTCAGCTGATGCCGAATCCTCCAAGTTTTCGCTTATCAAAGCGACCCACCGGCTAGCCCATGAGAAGGCCAAAGAATCGTTGAAAGATACGTTTAGGAAAGCATCGAAGGATTTGGGTGGAAAGAAACAACAACAACAACAACAACAAAGATCAGTGCTTGATAGCAAGAAATTAGCTTTGACAACAGTGAAGGAGAAACAGTTGAAGACTCTACATGAAGGGCACGATGATGATGGCGATATGAATAAGGGTTCAGCTTCATTGAGCAGGAGAAGATCCTTAAGCGGCTCAAAAGTAGAGTTGAGTGGCGTTCTTGCAAATTGTGGTGTCAAAATTGTTTCGGTTGATATGCCACCGTTTGTGCAGATGCATGCGGTTGATTGTGCAAGGAAGACTCATGATAGCCTTGAAAAGTTCACTTCTAAGGCCCTTGCACTCACTCTCAAGAAGGTAAAAGGTTATTAATTTGATAAAAAAAAAGAAAAAGAATTTTCCCCTTTGATACCATTTGTTTATGATTTGTTGTTGTTGTTGTTGTTGATTCTACGAACAATGATCTGGGGATTTCAGTTTACGAGAGACATAATTGAGCAACTTACTTTTGTGTATGCAGGAGTTTGATGGTGTGTATGGACCGGCATGGCATTGTATTGTGGGGACGAGTTTTTGGGTCTTTTGTAACGCATTCAGTTGGTGGGTTTCTCTATTTCTCAATGGATCAAAAGTTATATGCTCTCTTGTTTAAGACAAGTGTACAAAGAGCTGATTGAAGTCTTGTTACAAAAATAGAACAATTTCGAAGCTAAAAAAGCATATCTAGCATAGCAAAACTTTTGGAACCATAAAGCAATGCCCCCTCTCCCCCCCCCCCAAAAAAAAACCCCATTTGTAGCTTGTACATTGCTTTTCCATAAGAAGAACAAAGAAAGAGTAGAATATTTAAGTCCCTTTTCAAGTGGTCTTAGCCTGCATGAACACATTCCTCTTCTAAATGCAGTACCTTTGTATCTGGTTTAGAAAATACAGAATCATCGTTTTGTTTGAGCAGTTGTTCATATTTTTTAATTTGATCTTCTACATTTTGGTTCGTCACACTGGAAGACAATGGAAGATGCTTTGATTTCAGCACCATATGAGAGTAGCTTAAACGTGGCGGACTGTGATTGGTTCCCGCACTAATAGGGGTCTCTCAAGCTAGAGAGGACCCTCCATGTTCCCCTCTGCAAAACTCATCTTTTAGTGGTGATTCTGAGCATATGGTGTCATGTCCTGTGACTCGGCATTTAATTTTTCGACAAGGGGTGTCCTGTTAGTTTTTAACAAAAATTGGCCAAATCCCACATTGGAAATGAACAAAGGATGAAAAAATTCTTAGCCTATAAATAGAACATTTTCCTTTGGTTAAATGTATGTCAATCACCAAAATACAAGTGGTGTACTAGAAAGCTATTAGCTATACTAGTAGAGAATTTAAAGGGAAATTCTATTGGGGTGTACTTTAGCTTTTGGGCATGTGTAAGAGTTAAATACTTTGTAGTGTGGTTGTAATAATTTTTTACATAGTAAATATTTTTTCTCTTGGTTGTCTTTTGACAACGCTTGTGGTTTTTCTCCATTTGGGAGTTTTCCACGTTAAATTATTGTGTTTTTCTCTCTTTTATTTTTCAAGTATTTTTTGTTAATGTTGTGATCTAAAGGGATTGTTGGATTACAAGGGGTCTATTTTCTCAACAATTGGTATCGGAGCCAATGGTTTGGTAAAAGATAAACTTCAAGGCGGGGTAAGAATTTCTTTAAAATTCTTAGTATGCTCTGTGGTTGCGGCTTTGTCCGATCTTCTACATCAGAAAAGATTTTTTAGAAATTGTTGTGGTCCAACTGGAGGTCCTTTAAATACGTTATTGTGTTTATTGAGTGTGGTATTGTGTAAGTAAGTGCAGCCAAGAAAGTTTTGTCACAAAGGCTATAATCGCCTAAGGAGGTTGGGACTTAAGCGGTACCATTTGTGTCCCCCCAATCTTTCCTGGAAACTTTCTTAGTGCATTTTGTAGACACAATTGTTCACTCATTATTTACGTGTGAGATCACTGGAGCATTGTTGAGCAAAAATGAGTTTCAGATTTGATATTGAGAAATTTGATGGGAGAATTAATTTTGGGTTGTGGCAAGTACAAGTCAAGGATATACTAATCCAGTCTGGATTGTATAAGGCCTTAAAGGGAAAGCCAACTTCTTTGTCCGAAGGAAAGGAACCAGATAAACCTAGTGACAGCAGTGGAGACAAGGGAAAATCCAAGATGAGTGAAGAAGAATGGGAGGAGTTAGACATGAGAGCAGCAAGTCACATTCGTCTCTGTCTAGAAAAAAATGTTCTTGCTAATGTTGCTAGATGGTCATCAACAAAGGAGCTTTGGGAAAAGCTTGAGGAAATGTACCAAGCTAAAAGTCTTTCAAATAGGTTATATTTGAAGGAGAAATTTCACAAATTGCAAATGGAAGAAGGTACAAAAATTTCTGACCACCTTAGTGCACTCAATGGGATTGTTTCTGAACTGGAATCTATTGGAGTGGAGATTGATGATGAAGATAAAGCATTGAGACTTATTTGGTCTATTCCATCTTCCTATGAGCACATGCAAACCGTTTTAATGTACGGGAAAGAGAATGTGAATTTTTCAGAAGTGACAAGTAAGCTGATTTCGGAAGAAAAAAGGCTGAAAAATGGAGAGAACAAATCTTCTGAAAGTGGAGCATTGTCGGTTTGTGGAAATAGGAAGAAGTATAAAGGCTCCAAAAAGAAAATTATCTGTTGGGGATGTGGGCAACCTGGACATCTAAAGAAGGATTGCAAAAACGGTGGAGCTAATTCGGCTAATGGCTCCAAAAGTGATGCTACTAATGTAGTCGTCTTTGAAAATGAAGACGATGAATTTGTTTTTTAAAGTAAGATATATATCCTCATGGCATGATAGCTACCAATTGAGTTGCCATGGAAAAGGATGTATGAAAAGGTAGCATGTCCACATTTACACATGTGCATTGGTTGACAGTTGATGCAAGGTGTGTGGTGGAATTGATGTCGATGGCTAATGAACTTCCTAGAAAGTCAATATTGGAAGTTGCACCATAACTTATTAGCAATTTTTCGACATGAACTGGTCAAGGTAAAAATTCTTGGAGTTAGTGAATTCCAAGTGTGTATACTCTTATGGTGGAGTATGACAATTCTTGTTTTTAGAATTGTGACTATCATAGCTGATGGTGTTATTGAGGTAGCTGTTGTTTTTATGGTGAAGAATTGTATGTAATTTTTGCCAAGGTGGAGATTTGTTAGTTTTTGGCAAAAATTGGCCAAATCCCACATTGGAAATGAACAAAGGATGAAAAAATTATTAGCCTATAAATAGAACATTTTCCTTTGGTTAAATGTATGTCAATCACCAAAATACAAGTGGTGTACTAGAAAGCTATTAGCTATACTAGTAGAGAATTTAAAGGGAAATTCTCTTGGGGTGTACTTTAGCTTTTGGGCATGTATGAGAGTTAAATATTTTGTAGTGTGGTTGTAATAATTTTCCACATAGTAAATATTTTTTCTCTTGGTTGTCTTTTGACAACGCTTGTGGTTTTTCTCCATTTGGGAGTTTTCCACGTTAAATTATTGTGTTTTTCTCTCTTTTATTTTTCAAGTATTTTTTGTTAATGTTGTGATCTAAAGGGATTGTTGGATTACAAGGGGTCTATTTTCTCAACATGTCCCATTATAGGGTCCATAACCATAGGCGGATGGAGTCATGGGGCGTGTTCTTAGTTAAACTTGCAAGTTGGAAGTCTGCAAAAACATGTAAAAAGATTGATGTTACCTACTAGTGAAACTTGTGTGGAGGATCGAGGATTACTTGTTTGAGTGCTGAAAGAACTGTGATGATGAAGCACTTTTGACTGGTTCTCTCGAATAATTTAGTGAGGTGTTGGAGGACTGGGGCCAAGTGTTGCCTGTCCATTTCGATCGAGAAAATAGAGGGGATGAGCATTCGGCTATGTTGGCGGGGCTCTTCGGCAGCTTGTTGAGAATCGTCCCAAAGGCTGAATTCTCTCCGACTCCACAAGCAAAAAAAGAAATAAGGTATATTATGTATTTAGTCACCCAATTATCACTTTGGTTTCGCTTCGGTAAGTGGCAGATCCAAAAATTTATAAATAGAGTCAAAAAAATTTAGTACTATTTTTCCAACATGATGAGTATGCAAAGTTTTTTTCCCCTTCTTCCCTTATTAAACTATATTTACTAACTAATCTAAAATAATGGGTATTATGCATCCGCCTTTGGCTTCGGTCATTCAACTATTTTATTTCAAAATCTTAGGTAATGTTATATTTTAGTCATCTACCGTTAAAAAGTATAATTGTCGACGTGACGTTATCTTATAGTGACACATCAAATATCGTCGTTAATTATTTAACGATAGATGATCAAAATAGAATCAAAATATAATTTTATATATGATTTTGAAAAAAAAATAGTTGGATGACCGAAATGGAATTAAAAGAATTGGTTGAGTTCTAAATATGTAGTTTACCCAAAGAAATAACAACGTTCTTGTAAAGAATTGGGCTCACCAATCAAAAACTCTCATTTGCAACATCTTGTACACTTCTCTCTTTAATTTGGGCCAAATGCAAGTTGTGCTGTATGAATCCGAGTATGAACCACATTACTAGAGGCATTCATCGACTGTAATATTTTTTGAGGAAACTATATTAATGATCACTTAATTATTTAAATCTTTTTTTATTATTGATCTTTCAATTATTTCAATCAAATTACTTAATTATTTAATTATTGTTAATTAAGTCTCTAACCGTTAAGAATGAACAAAAATACTAATGTGACAGTTAAAATAATTGATATAATTATACATTTAATCTTTAATATTTAGACGTTCTATTAATTTGATCTTAATTTAAATTTAATTTAATAAATTAATTATTAAAATATGATATGATATGTGTTAGCACAAGATCATGACATGTCATTAATGACAAGTGAGAATATATGATTAGATTTTTTTTATTAATTTTAATTTAATATTTTAAATATATTTTTTATATAATTAAAATGTGACAGAGTCGATAGAAAATAATGGGACAATAAACTGATCTTGAACAGATTCGTACTAGTCCATTGGTAGAGTGAAGAAGCACCCTTACCACTACACCAAAGGTCCACATAGGTTTATGACTACAACAACATATATTTATTCTTTAAAAACTTGTTAAGGGTAAAAGAAAATAAAAGTTAAAAGAAATTAGAATTAGAACCTAGAAAAATTATAAAATAAAAGAACACATAAATGATTAAAATATAAAAATATTATATTTTTAATGGAAGATTTAGAAAAAAAAAGTTGAATAGAAATGTTTAAAAATAAATTTAATATTTTATTTTTAAAATATAAAAATATTATATTGTTAATGGAAGATTTACAATTAAATAAATTTAAAGGAAATGCTTGAAATAATTTAATATTTTATTTTTAAAATATAAAATATTATATTTTTAATGTAAGCTTTACAATAAAATAAATTTAATGGAAATGTTTAAAAATAAATTTAATATTTTATTAATATTTTTAATTATATATAAATAAAATATTATATTTTAATATTCGAACCAGCGTCCATTAAATTTGTTTTTATTGTAAATATTCCATTAAAAATATAATATTTTATATTTTTAATTATTTATGTGTTGTTTTATTTTATAGTTTTTCTAAGTTCTAATTCAAATTGTCCATCTAGCTCAGTTGATAGAGCACAAGGCTTTTAACCTTGTAGTCGTAAGATCGAGTCCCACGCAATTCATAACAGAAGTCTTTTACGGAAATTGTTCTCAACTTGGCGTTGGGGGCAGTCTACTACCCTACCTCCCCCTTACCCCATTACATATGGAAATAAGGTCAGCTAATAATTATCTAAGTTCTAATTCTATTTTTTTTTGTTTTCTTTTACCCTTAACAAGTTTTTAAAGGGTAAATGCATTTTGTTGTAACTATAAACCCATGGGGACGTTTGCTGCAGTGGTAAGAGTGCTTTTTCACTTCCCCTTTGGACATTGGTTCAAGAGTAGACGGTCAAGTGTCACATTTTGATTAGATGGAAAAATATTTAATTAAATAAAAACCTCCAATCATGTATTACACGTGTCACTAATGACACATGTCAGATCTGGATTGAATGATTAATTTATTAAATTAAATTTAAATTAGGACTAAATTGAGAGAATGTATAAATATTAAGGACTAAATGTATAATTATACCATATTATTTAACTGCATTTCCGTCCATTCTTAATGGTTAATGGCTTAATTGACAACAATTAAATAGTTAAATGGTTTGATTGACAAAATTAAAAGATCGGTAGTAAAAGTAAAATGGCTAAATAATTAGGTGGTAATTTTTATAATTTACCTTTTTTTTGTTGCCCTCTAATTTTGAGGTTTTGTTTTTATTAATGTGAACCAATCTGAATCTCATGTTTGATACTGATAGGTGAATTTTCTGACGTTGATTTTCTATATACACAAAATCTTAAATCTGAGATATGTTGCTTATCACTTAAAACCAACCCGTTAGTGTTAATCGACTGCATCGAAGGCCGGCTGAAATAAGATTAAAATTCTTGAGGGTCGAAGGCATAAAATTTTCATGAAAGACTTAAATTGGATTATTGCGAGCACTATAATAGTAATTTAGTCTTAATTTTGTTAAAGTAAATTATGATAAATATATATATTTTTAATAACATGTTGCATTTCATCTACAGTGTAAGTGTGGTAAAATCTAATTTAAATCTAATTTTTTTTTTATTATTTATCCACTCTTGTTTCCACTCTCAAATAAATTGTTTTACTGTTTTCATTATTTTCTCTTTTTTTCATTTTCAGTTGTATTTTTTAATATAATTATTCGTGCATTATAATTAGATTTTTAGTATCAGAAGCTTTAACAATGTAACCGGAGTTGTCGAAATGCAAGAATCTCAGATTTTTTTTTAGCAGAAACCTAATTTAACAGTTTAAATAAAGTCCGAAATTGAGAGAGGTGGTTTTTTTTAAATTAATACGAGGAAAATATAAAAATAATATATATTTAAAGATAATTATCTATTATTCAATATTGAACGTTGACACATTTAAATCATTTACTATAAACGTCGTTTGATTCGTACGAAAGAAAATTATTCAAAGAACGCAATACATAAATAGAGGGAAAATCGGGGACTCGTAGGCGTAAATTCCAAAAGTTATCTGCTAACAAAAATAATGTTAGCTTAGCTTCTAGGAAGGGGAAAATACTGACGTGACGTTTGGTTTGTTGGAATATTTTTGAGGGAATTGGAATCTGTAAAGGAATTGGAATCTGAATCTAAAACCTGTTTTGTTAGCAGGAAATTGAATTGTAATCCAATTTCATATTCTGTTTGGTTCGCATACATGCAACATGAATTTGATTTCAGTAATGTAAAATGACATAATTGCCCTTTTTATTTTTTTGGCTTAATTTTAATTTGTTTAAAACTTACATGTAACAATATATTATAAAAATTTTAAAAATATTAAAATTTCATTTTATTAATTGATTATTCATTTAAGTAAATTATAAAAATCATACTAATAAAAACCCTAGGTTAAAATCATCCCAATTAGGGATGACCATGGGTCAGGTTTTTTTATCCACCTGACCCGACCCGACCAAAATAAAGTTTCACCTGGTCCGATCTTACCCGACCCGAAATAATAAAAAATTATTTTTATTCAATAAAAACAATGACTTAATTGAAAAAAATTATATATAGAGGGGTATTATTGTAATTATTCCTAAATATATAAGGTAAAATTATATTTTTTTTTCGAGTTGGGTATTTTTCACCCTAAACCCGAACTCGACCCGAATATCACACTTAAAAAAACTCGATCTGACCCGAATATCACACTTAAAAAATCAAACCCGAATATCACACTTAAAAAACCCGACCCGAACTCGATTTTTTTTTAAAAAAATCTGACCCGATCCCCTTTTTTTTTTAAAAAAAAAACTGACCTGAACCCGATTTTTTAAAAAAAAATACGACCCAATCCTGAATATTTAAAAAAAAAAACCAACCCGATCTTTATTTTTTTTTAAAAAAATCCGACCCTAATACTAAAATATTAATGAGAGTTGTATGGTCAAATTTCACATTCCATCCTCAAAGAATTTCAATTCATGTTATGTTATTTACTTCCCTTAATAGAATTAGATTCAAATTCCCAGCCAATCAAAAGACACCTAAGGTTTGAGGACCAAATCCAATCTCCCCAAACCCTAACGATGACCTGATCGCCAAAATCCTCAGACCTCCAGCTTCGTTCTCGCCCGTTCGATCGAAACCCCCAGTGTAAAATTAAGTAGTCGCAAAAGAACACCGAAAAGCTCGATTGCTAAACGATGCCGTCTCACGGCGATCTAAACCGTCAGATCGAGCACTTAATGCAGTGCAAGCTGCTTCCGGAGGCGGAGGTGAGGACTCTGTGCGAGCAGGCGCGCGCGATCCTCGTGGAGGAGTGGAATGTTCAGCCGGTGAAGTGTCCCGTCACTGTCTGCGGCGATATCCACGGCCAATTCCACGATCTCGTCGAGCTGTTTCGCATCGGCGGCAAAGCTCCCGATACTAATTATCTCTTTATGGGAGATTACGTGGGTTGGTACACTTTTCATCGCATTTAATTGCCATTGAATACTTTTCATATGAAATAAATTGTTAGTATGATAATTAGCTTGGTTTTTTTTTTATCATAATTATCATTTATTGAAAAAAAAAGAAATTTTAGGAAAGGAAATGTTATGCGCGTAAACTTTAAATTTATTGGTAATTGGAAATTGATTTATCTCGTCTGTTCAAAGCAAAGTTGAACTATTGATAGGGGAGTTTTAAATAATAAGCTTGTATTAAGAATCTAATCGGTTGAACTAGAACTGTTGATAAGATCAAGAGTATTTCATATTGAACTGAACCTGAACATCTTTTATTTGTTACTTTTCAATCAATCCAACCATTTACCGAGAGATCAAAGAATTTGGTTGTTTGTATTGTTGTTTGTTCCATTGTTTCGTCTGCTCTATTTGGTAACGTGAGATGCTAGTAAAAGAAGATAAAATTGCATAAAGTCCATGTTTTTAAAAAAATAACAACTCATCCTTTAGGACAGGAATTTGTAGAAAGATAATGGAGAGCCTTGATACTGAGTATTATTCAATCTATTGCCTTTTCTGCACTGTTTGGTTTTCTCTGGCATCGTTTGTGCTGGCTTTTTTCTTGTCTAATGTTTCCATAAATCATTCATAACGACGTGTCTTTAGTATATGTGCTTTGTATGCAGGTGATTATTTTTCCATTGGTATATGCAGATCGAGGATATTAATGTCACACTTTTAGTTGCTCTGAAAGTTCGTTATAGAGATAGAATAACTATTTTAAGGGGAAACCATGAGAGCCGCCAGATAACTCAAGTGTGAGATATGCATATTTATTGTTTTTTCTCCTTTTCATTCTGTAATGCACTTGCTGTCTTTTTTTTTTCATTGACTAAATAAATTTCTGCACCCTGGAGCGAAGTACTCTTGATTGTTCTTTGGAGTACTTACACTTTTCTTAAGTTTTCTTCTTTTATGTTGCTATGACAGACTAATGTTTCTTGTAAGTAAATTGGAAAAATGGAGTATGGATACTTGTTAAACCAGTAATATGTATTTGGATCATGATATCCTAATATCAAGGAGTGGAAGTTATTTAGTGATATCGCTGGATCAGTATGTAATCAGCTGCCCCTCTTTTCAGATATGGCTTCTTTTACGAATGCTTGAGAAAATATGGAAATGCTAATGTATGGAAGTATTTCACTGACCTCCTTGACTATTTACCTCTGACTGCGCTGATTGAAAGTCAGGTTTGAACTTTGAATTCTTAGACCCAGTCTTATCTTGATTATTTCCAAGACTTTAGATGATAACATTTGTGGTCCTTGCAGATTTTCTGCTTGCATGGCGGACTCTCTCCATCTTTGGATACGTTAGATAACATCCGTTCTCTTGATTGTATTCAAGAGGTAAAACTGCAGTCTGCAGTTCCATTGTCCTTTGCACTTGAAAGTTAAATAGTCTGAGGAGATGGCCTTGTTACATTACAAATAATAGTATCTGACTAATAGAAAACCTTTTCAAAACTTGGTATAGCATATAAACTATAAAGTATAAAGTACATCGTTGAGTATCCACGCATGTGGAATTTGTAATGGGTATTATTTTTTGAAAATAAGAGGTAGGTTGGAGTAGAACTTTTTGATTTCCCGACTCACTAACTAAAGATACCATGACTCATAAATCGAAATTGGCCCTACGAATGCTGTCTTTTTTATGGACATGATTCTAGATACTGGTAATGATGTCACATCTATCAGTTAGCATTATTATCACTGTTTTTCTAGAAGCCTAACTGGGGTCATCACGTCAAATATGCCTTCCTCAGTATTGCTGTATTTTAAATTTTACTAGCATCTTTGTATTTGTTGGTTGTGTAGGTTCCTCGTGAGGGTCCAATGTGTGATCTCTTATGGTCTGATCCCGACGACCGATGTGGGTGGGGAATATCTCCTCGAGGAGCAGGGTATACCTTTGGGCAGGATATTTCTGGGCAGTTCAACCACACGAATGGGCTCACCCTGATGTCTAGATGGGTATTATTTTTTGAAAATAAGAGGTAGGTTGGAGTAGAACTTTTTGATTTCCCGACTCACTAACTAAAGATACCATGACTCATAAATCGAAATTGGCCCTACGAATGTTGTCTTTTTTATGGACATGATTCTAGATACTGGTAATGATGTCACATCTATCAGTTAGCATTATTATCACTGTTTTTCTAGAAGCCTAACTGGGGTCATCACGTCAAATATGCCTTCCTCAGTATTGCTGTATTTTAAATTTTACTAGCATCTTTGTATTTGTTGGTTGTGTAGGTTCCTCGTGAGGGTCCAATGTGTGATCTCTTATGGTCTGATCCCGACGACCGATGTGGGTGGGGAATATCTCCTCGAGGAGCAGGGTATACCTTTGGGCAGGATATTTCTGGGCAGTTCAACCACACGAATGGGCTCACCCTGATGTCTAGAGCTCACCAGCTTGTTATGGAAGGATATAATTGGTCCCAGGTTTGTGAAACCCCAATGAAAAAAGAAACAATGTTTGTGTAATCTATTCTATTTGATTGATATTTATTATACTAATCTATGTATTATTGTAGGACAAGAATGTGGTAACAGTGTTCAGTGCCCCAAATTACTGCTATCGCTGTGGAAATATGGCTGCAATACTGAAGATTGGAGAGAATATGGAGCAAAATTTTCTTCAATTTCACCCAGCTCCACGTCAGATTGAGCCCGAGACTGCATGGAGAACACCCGACTATTTTTTGTAATTTCCTTAACTTACCTCCGACTGAAAAATGTTCATATTTCCTGTTGTGTTTTTGTAGATGTGTCTTACAAACTCGTTGAGTTATTGTATCTTGTTTGAAAGAGGGACAAAAGAAACCATTGTTTTTTGTCATTCTTTTGGTTGTTCGAATGTGCATTCATATGAGTCTAATAGGGTTAATTGGTAGAAGGATTTTTGTCTTTGTATTCCGAAGGTGAAGTAGAATAACAAGGGATTTTTATTACCATTTTCTCGAGAACTTTCCTGAAAAAAGATCCTGAGGAAACTCGTATCGGTACACATTAGATACGGTTTCCAGTAAATACACGCGATCAACATACTGCACTAGTCAATCCTTATAGAAGAACAAGTGGCAATTACATGCGGACACGGATAGTTGAATGTTTGGAATACTCCACAGTTGGATGTTCTGTCACATAGATTGAAGATGTATGTGTTGTGTTGTATTCCTTCGAATGGTCTGGAATATTTACGAAACACGAAATTGATTTTGTTCGTGAGAGATGCATGTTGCATTCATCACGTTTGAGCGATTTTTGATGGAGGTCTGGGTGGATTATGTTACCACCTGCAATCCACTCATCTACTTGCCTTCCCAAGGTTGCAAACATGGTTGCCAAATTATAATGTCGCTTTTACAACGGAAGTGATAGGTAAATGTCGCACTCCCTTCAACGATGAATTGATTGCATCAACCAAGTTCGTTGTCATGTGATCATATCGTTTGCCCACATCAAATGATCGAAGCCATTTCTCCTTGGGATTTTCGCAAGGTAGTTGTAGCCTTCCTGATTCATGTGTCTCAGTTCTTCAAACAGCTCGTTAACCTCGTGTGTAGAATGCTACTGGCCTACCTAATGTAAATGCAACAGTTAATTATACATAATAAATGACAAAATATATGATTCCAATAAATTGAAATGTGTACCCATTCGAAGCACCATTACACATTCATATTCGTTCTTAAATTTCTACAAATAATTAACGACAATGTGGCGTAAACAATACCGATGATAAATATGGGGAGGCGTCCAAGATGGTCCCATATGCTCAATTGCGTATCTGATCTCTACGCCTCTGTCAGATATAAGATATATCCCAGCAGGACACTCTTGCAAGACACGTGATAGAACATATCTGTGCAAATACTTGAAGAATGCCCAAGTCTATATCTTCATTTTCGACTATTGCGAATACGATGTGAATTGTTTTTCTATTGTCGTCTTGTGCCACTGTCAACAACATTATTTGTGTAATCTTCCGTAGAACCAAGTGTCGATGATTTGAACTATCGTCTTACAGTGCCGAAAGTGCATTAACACACTATAGAAATGTCCAAAATAGCTTGTGAAATTGACACACATCTTGTATGACACAATCGTTTTTGTATGCCAACACAGTTTCAAGTTTGACAATCGTTTCCGATATGTATTTCTTCATCAGTTTCAGCCATTGCCATAACTCTTTGTACGATTCTTCCCATTGGCCATACACTTTTGTTGAGCATGATACCTAGCTTACCATGCTTTATGGTAGTTAACATTGTAGTTGTACTGAGATGTGATTACAACAATACAACTGGAAACCGTAATGCGTGGATTTGCTTTGACCAGTGGTATGAAGGCATCAGAAAGCACGCTAACATCTAAGTTTGGATGATCCTGAGTGAGCCTGCTGGTGGTGCATGTATGAGGTTGTTCGTATGATGTTAGCTTCCATAGGTTGTTCAGCCTCTTCAAGCGTGATACACGAACCCTCTAATTACATCCGTTAGACTTGTGGACACATTCAACGATGTACTTATCCGAGTTTTTTTTCCACAGTCGACGTAACCGATCGACGTATATTATAGTTCTTAATTGCAGTCACGACGAGTTATTTTGTTATGAATGTCATTCCAACATAAAGCGCACCATCACCATGTCGTTGTATTGCTCAAGTTGCGGGAATTTTGGAAAGTCGAAAGCGTTTAAAGGTTCCATCTCAACTGTAGTGAAGTGGGATGGTGGCCGGTAATAAGAAACAGGAGGCGCGACATGTGGAATGTCATCATCATTCGCTCTCTGGCATGTCAAGGTCGCCTGGTTCTTCATTGAAGGGCCTCACCTCGTCATCATCTGGGCCGATATCCTTTAATGGTTCTTCAACGAAAGTATCCCCATCAAATCAGAATAGTTCAATGTTGTCAACTACAGGGACAAAAAGAGTTTCACCTGTATGTCGATCACGATACTGCTCATGAATCTTACTACAAAGATCAAATTCGACGACACCGGTACAAAAATGTCTCCCCATAGATGTATGCAAATCTTTGAATAGGTTAAACGCTTCATCTTCTTGCAACCTCATTTCCCGCTGAGAAGATTTTAAATACTAAAACAGATAAATCTGATAGTTTAATTACTAAATACGTAGTTTACTCAAAAATAAATTTAGTGACGAAAACCGGATATATGGAGAGGTAGAAGTGATTTTGGGTAAAAAAAATGTGGGGCATTTCCCCTCCACGCAGTTGGACACCAACCTAACCCAACAAATATGAATTATCCTCCTCTGCCTGCTTCTGTTCTTCGCCACACGATATTCTTTTGGCCAACCCCATAATTCTCCACTTTCGTGTTTAATCCCCAATCTTGTTTCAGCCCAAGCGATCGGAGTCATGCTCATTAACTTCTCTTCTCTTTCTTCTACTTGTCCAACTTCTTTCTCCTCCTCCACTTATTTCCCCAGCAGGTTATACACTTCAAGACCACCGTACTCGGAGTTCCCATTCAAACCCAGAACCCACCTCGTTAAATCTCCTTCTCTTTCCGTTTCTCACTCAAGCAAGAACAAGTTGTTGAGTCGAACCGATAGGATCGATTTCAGGTCACGTGCTCTTCCTGGACTTGACTTCGGGAACGTTGAATCCGTGTTGGAAGCCGCCGGCGTCTTGACTGCCATCATTGTCGTTCACGAGACCGGTCACTTCCTCGCTGCTTATCTCCAGGGAATCCGTGTAAGTAAATTCGCTGTTGGATTCGGTCCAATTTTAGCAAAGTTCAACGCCAACGATGTAGAGTTTTCTCTTAGAGCTGTCCCGTTGGGTGGATTTGTGGGGTTCCCTGATAATGATCCAGACAGTGATATTCCTGAGGACGATGAGAATTTGCTTAAGAACAGACCCATATTAGATAGGGTCATCGTCATTTCGGCTGGTGTCGTCGCCAATATAGTTTTTGCCTACGCAATCATCTTTACTCAAGTCTTGTCTGTCGGATTACCAATGCAAGAGCCATTCTCCGGTGTGCTCGTCCCCGATGTTAGACCCTTTTCGGCCGCTTCCCGCGACGGCCTTCTTCCCGGTGATGTTATCCTTGCTGTGAATGGTATTGAATTGCAGAAAACTGGGCCTAGTGTAGTTTCTCAAGTTGTTGACATTATAAAGAAAAATCCCAAACGAAATGTGTTCTTGAAGGTGGAGAGGGCAAAGCAGGATTTTGAAATTGGGGTTGTTCCGGATGAGAATTTTGATGGATCAGGGAAGATTGGAGTCCAGTTATCACCAAACATAAAGATAACTAAATTGAGACCCAATAATATCTTTGAGGCCTTCAATTATACTGGAAAGGAGTTCTGGGGTCTCACTTACAACGTTTTGGATAGTTTGAAGCAGACTTTTATGAATTTCTCACAATCAGCAAGCAAAGTCTCAGGCCCCGTAGCTATTATCGCCGTGGGTGCTGAAGTTGCAAGGTCCACCGTGGATGGCCTATATGAGTTTGCAGCTCTTCTGAATCTTAATCTTGCAGTCATTAATCTTCTCCCTTTACCTGCATTGGACGGCGGTTCACTGGCCCTTGTACTTCTAGAAGCTGCTAGAGGCGGACGGAAGCTTCCTCTAGAGCTGGAGCAACGGATTATGTCGTCTGGTATCATGCTTGTTTTACTCCTTGGGTTGTTTCTTATTGTCAGAGACACACTAAACCTTGAGTTCATTAAAGATTTGTTATGATTATTGAATTGCCTTTTGAAGTTTGGATGTCACTTGTGTTGAAAACATTTGTTTATGGAGATAGAGTCAGATGAACCCGATCCATGCATACGATGTCGTGTAGAGGAGATGAATTCATGATTCTTGCTTCTGCAAAAGATGCTATATTGCAGGTACTTTTAGCTTATTGGTCTCCTTTGATTCCATCAAGATCTCTATATTGCCCATACTGTTGTATTCTAGGATTTCTTTGAAGATAGTAATGTAGAGGAACAAGGGGTAATGGTTATGGACTTCAAGAGCTTGTTTCTGTTACATGGATAATGTCATTGACAATTACATTCTGATTAATATAATTTCATGTTTAGAGTAGGAATTGTGCTTTGAATTGATGATAGGCATCTTGTATGAGATGTGCTGATTATGCCTGCCGGTTATCTGGAGAAAGATAAGCTCATGTTTTCACTATGCTTTTCTTAAAAGTTTTATGTTCATCGAATACTTTCAGTTCGTGTATAAGTCCAACTTGGTGTCCCTGTTGGAGCAAATTTCCCATAAAAAATTGATGCATAGCCTCCTGGTGACTTGTGAGCCACGCATCTTGATCGAAGATAAGGAAACTGGAATGAGGTGTAAAGAAGAATTTTTGGTTGAGAGGGTCTTAATATCAGTTGAGGCCTAATCTCAAGAAAGGTTCTGTTTCCTCCTCCAGGAGAGAGTATCGTTACGCTAAACTTGCCAACAAGTGGGCTCGCATGCCCTCTCAAGCTCTTACATTGTCAACCAATAAATATACTCCTATAACTACTTGCACAAGAAGTAATATGGTTGGTATGGTTGCATCTTCATCAGAAAACACAAATTACTATGATCCCAACCCAAGGGCACTAGTTTCTCTCGCCTTGTCTTGCGATGAGCAAAACAAAGATGGCCAATAATTTCCACAAGCAACTCATAAAAGGACAGTTCCAGACTGCCCGACAATGTGGGGACATTTTCTTGTCTTGCGGTGATGGAAGAATAGAAGAGATGAATTCATATTGCGAAAACAATCATTCCATTCCACAGCATATTCGAGTAGAGAATAACAAATGCATCAGCCTGTCAATCCTATATCTATATAACTTCCCTATGGACAACTTGAAACAACCTTAAAACTCAAATGAAATCATCTGTTAGTCTCAAAAACATGGATCCTGCCTGAGAAGAAAAGGAGTGGGGTGGGGGAGGGAACGGGCTCTTCCTCCATATGACATTAGCATTACCATCAAGCAGCTCATGGTCTCCCATGCACGCACCAAATGCACTGCCATTTTCTTCATCATATAATTTGAAATGTGTCACATGGCATATACATAAACAAAGCACCTAATCTTTTGAACCTGCAACAAAGTAAGAATTGATATTTATTAAAATGATATTTGAAGTTCATTTACTAATTGCATCTATCTCACCATATCCATTATCATTTCAGTGCATTGGACCCAAACATAAAGACGTAATGTCTTGTCCATAGGTCATTTATACTCAAGATGCAGTTTTGTAGCAAATCTGAATTTCAAACAAGAATTCAGAACTAGGGTTGAACCATCTTACTTAGGCAAAAGCAGATAAACTTCAATGACAAATGGAAATCACCAGAAAAGTCTAGATTAATATCTGCTGTGCTGTGTGCCTGTGTCACGCTCACAGAATACATAAAGGGAAAAGTTGGCTGCTGACAAACTGTGTGTAACATCCCTCATACCGGGTTAGTGATCAAATTGTGAGATTTTAATTTCAGTGACCAAATTAGATAAATTGAAAGTTCATGAACTGGATTAAAATATTTGGAGAAGGATAATTTAGCATATAAGGAAAAGTTAAGAGGGCAAACTAGTCTTTTATCAAGTAAATGAATTTAATATTATTTGGGGTTATCTTATAACCCACGTGGATGGCATTTGGGAGAAAAATGAGAGTTCTAGACATTTCTCTCATCTTCTTCTTCTTCTCCCCGTGAAGCCAAGCTAAAGGTGAGTTTTCTTGTGAATCAAATTCTTGATGAATTTAAGGTTGCTTATTGATCCTTAGATAATAACTAAGCTTAAGGAAAGCTTAGATTATCTTAAAACCATAAGATGAGGAGAATAGGAAGAATTAAAGAAAGGAAGTAGAAAAGTGAAATCTTGAAGTAGAGTTCATAATAAGAATTGAAAGTGGGATTTGACTTGTCATAAAGCTAACTAAGAAGTATGAGGTGTTAGAATTCAAATTAGAACATGTTGGAATTTGGGTTAGATTCTTAAATTCTACATGGAGAATTAGATTTCTAAGTTTTAGAAGTATTTAATGGATAATAATTAGTTTAAGTAAGAGTATGTAAGTTAGGGATATTAAAAGAGGAGAAATATAAAGTGTCAAGTAGAGTAAGAAGAGATTTTCGTGCTTAAATGACATTTCTGGGCAATGTGCATCGATGCACATTCATTATGCACCGATGCATTAATGATAAATCCCAGAAATTTGTTGAAGGTGCATCGATGCATATGAAGTGCATCGATGCATTAATTTAAATACAAACATCGAATGTCGTCAGTGCATCGATGCATAAGGAGTGCATCGATGCATTTCTAATAAAATGAACATCGAATGCCCTCAGTGCATCGATGCATCAGGAGTGCATCGATGCATGCCTCCATTAAAAGATGAAAATGGCTTTTCTTTTAGCCGAAGAAATGATAGTTTAGAATATACTAATTAGTATACTGATAAGTATCAATGAATTATTATGTAGATTTAGAGCCTAAACGAGTTCCGGAATCATTGACAAGTAAGATCGATAAAAAGGGAAGATAAGAGATTGGAATGGACTAGTGAGGCCAGATGAGTGCATACAAGTTAGTTTATGATGTTTAATGGAAATAAGACTTGCGACGAGTCTATTTCCTATATTATAATGCATTAATTTATGATCATAGGCATATGTTTGATTTGGGTATATGTGATATATATTACAATGTGTTAAATGATTGTGTGAATACATGTATTGTGATAAGTATAGGAATTAATATGAATGGTCTATATGATTGCATGGGAATATGAAATAGGTTATATGATAAGTGGCCATACATGTTAATAGTATAAGTGATCAATTATAAGAATTTATATAATAGATTTATATGACTACATGAGAAAGGTGATGAGTTAAATAAGATTAGACTAGAGAGTAATATGAGAATAATATATTAGTGAAGGGAATTGAGTATAACTGATGATACCAAACCATAAGATAAGTATTTACTTATAGGATAATATGATATTATATGAATATAATATATAACTTTATGAGGAAGAATTGGGTGTTATATGATTTAGGTATGAAAATGATCTATGCGTAAGTATATTACGTGATTATGTGACTATGTGTGAAATAGAGTAAACTAGGTAAGTTTAAGATATGTAAATATATGGCTATGGAACAAAGTATGTAATAATACAATGTCATTTGATTTATGATTTTGGTATGTGCATGGAGACATGAAATGGATATAGGTTATTATATATGTTACATGATTATATGCATGTGTGATATATGCTATGAGACATGCCCAATGTGAAATGAAATAAGCTAAGTGACTATATGAAATATGTGAGATATGAATATAAAATCATATGAGAAGTGAAAAGAATTACATGAAAATAGACTAAGTGATTACATGTATATGTGAAAGAAGCTATGAGCTTATATGAACATGTGATATGATATGGAATACATGATTACACATACATATGGTATGTGACAGAAGAGAAATGACAAGTAATGTGAACTGTTAAATGACAATGCCCATGTTATGTGTCATGAGAGCTAGGGGTATAGTTAGCATGCCAAGAGTCGAGGGTCTATGTGGTCCTTCGGGACATATATGTATTCTTTGGAACATGTGTGAAGTCTGGTGAGACACATACTTGATCCCTAGCATATGTATATGATTCTTAAGGAATGATATGTGGTCCTTCGGGACATATATGTATTCTTTGGAACATGTGTGAAATCTGGTGAGACACATACTTGATCCCTAGCATATGTATATGATTCTTAAGGAATGATATGTGGTCCTTCGGGACATTGTGGTCCTTCGGGACATATATGTATTCTTTGGAACACGTGTGAAGTCTGGTGAGACGCATACTTGATCCCTAGTATATGTATATGATTCTTAAGGAATGATATGTGGTCCTTATGGACATTATTATATGGCACTACGGTGCAATTCTACGTGGCACTACGGTGCAATTCTATGTGGCACTTCGGTGCATTTATATGAGCTGTGGTGACAGCATTAGTGCACAACCTCCATAAACTCATATATCTATAGTTCTCACATATGTACATGGGCTAATCCAGAGATATGAACAAATATATGTTAGTGGTATGATAAATGTTATAGAAATGATATGATGTTGTGTGTGTATAGTGTTTAATTGAAAATGTTAAGCATAAAAGTATGTGATTACATGATAAACTGTTAATGATGAGTTATGTGTATGTATGTATTTACTGTAATTAATCTGATATGATTTTATATGATACGAAGAAAGCATGTAATTTGGTATAACATGATAGAACAGAACATGCATGTATTGATATATGTTATAAAGTGCATTATAAGTTTTTATGCCTCACTAAGTCTTCGACTTAGCGTGTGATTGTTTCACACGTAGGTTTCGAGAAGAGTAAAGAGTAATGCGGAGCAAGACAGGTCAGTTCTCCTTACCAAATGTCAGATCAGAAAATATATGTACTGGTTATAGAGTGTAGTTGGCATGTAGTCTAAAGATATAAATTGTATGAACTCTGATATATTTTGTAAACGTTTTGAATGAGTTAACTGTTATCAAAGTTTATAAATTACTCACTATTTTATACGAATAAATGTTTGAAAAGTCAATGTGACACTTCGGACTCGTATCCGGGTTGGGGGTGTTACACTGTGCTCACTTTGATATAGAGGCAAAAGATGTAGAAACTCTGGAACTCAACAATATTAAAATCATATGTAAAACTAAGCAACTTAATCACACTCAAAACATACAGCAAGAATGCAGCCTTAAATCATAATTCCATAAATCAAATTTTTACTAAATTGCCTTTTGATAAAGGTAGAATTGTGCTATTATTACCTACACTCACGAAAAAAATGGTGGATTGAGTTGAATCCCTTTATTTTAATTGATTGAAAAATTCAATTCAATCAATAGCGGTGTTAAAATTTCTTTGATAGTAATGCTGAAATGACCTTTGACTCATACAAACAAAATGAATCATGTAACCAGACAAATCTCTGTATATTTTCAATATCCTATGTTATTGAACTGGATTCATAACATGGCATCTCAGAACGCATTCCGGAAGTAAGCCCTTTTCTTTCATCTCATTGAGTTATTTGGGGCCTTATGCAAATGTAATAATGCTTCTTCTACTTTTTGCTTCGATAGTAAGATTTTACCATCAATAAATTCTGAATAAAAATAAACTAGCTACTCGCATAAACAATATGAAAATGCAACACTTCATCCAACTCAGGTAAGAATAGGAAAAAGGGATCAGCAATAGACTACTTCAAATACACTCGAAGCTTAATGCTTCATTCAAATAAAGTTCCCTCCCATCCCCAAATCATTATTTTATGCTCAAATCAAGTATGAAAAACCATGACACTCACATCAATGTCCAAAAATGATAGGTCAAAGTCCTTATAATAAAAAGTAAAATCAAATTGTTACTGGCTTTAGTATGTTTCGGTCTTCAGCATGCTTGATTTGGACATAAACTGAGGAGAAGAATGAGCAAGTTAATAAATGTTAAGAATTTCTGCTTCTAATGATCAATTATCAAAATAACTACTTAGTCTTCTAACCTTAGTAGGATTTGATTCACAAATTTATCTAATAAGAAAAATGAATATTTTCCAGCATAAAAACAAATCGTTTCAATTTCAAATGATAAGAGGAGAGAAAATGAGAAAGATGCAAGTTAAGGGTTTATATTTAGTAGATTGAGCATTTGTAGAAATTTTCATTTTCCTTCCTCTCATTTTTCAATGCTATCAAGCAATGAATGGGGAAAAAACTTCTTTCCATTGTTTCATCTTTCCTACCGAGCACACTAATAGGAAAGAAAAATACATTTTCAATTTTTGTACTTCTCTCCATTTTTTTCATCTTTACATTCTTCTTTCCACCTAACCAAGCAAAGTCTTAGCGGTTTGGATTGTGTTACTCATGGTATGTCCGAAATGCAAATGAAAAAACACACAAACAAGAATTTTTCAGTTGAGCGTTTAAGAATTATAAAGTTCAAATTAGTAACTTTGAGCGTTAGGCAGTAGAAGGCAAACAAGAAGGAAATTGACGTTAAAAATTAACACTTTAGCAGAAAGGAACGATAATGGCCAAGGGAGACAGTCTAAAACAGGACGGCATCAAAACAGACAGAGCAGCTTAGCAAACATACCTAACAGAGAAAAAAAGTAACACAGAGAATAGAATACAACAGCAAATGACGGATTCTACAGACATAGACAGGCTGTAAGCTTTGCTTGTCAAATTACCTTTGTTTTTCCTCTCCTTTCTCTTTACTCTTCTTTCAAGGAAACGACGAAAAATAGCACACCTTCAACTTTTATTTCTTCATTCAATCATCAACAAGAAAAGCAGAAAAATAAACTATAATCATTACTGTTTTCTTCCTTTTTCTTGTTTGGATCGGTTCTGGAAGAGCTTCTTCGGAGAAGAAGGAACACAAACAAGTCCAAAACATCCAAGCTGTCTCTCTTTTCTCTTCGAACAAACATCATTTTGTTTTTTCCTTTCTGAGTTTTTCATTTCATGAGTAATTTCAAGCTGTTCAGCATTGTTTTCTCTGTTCTATGATCAGGTAACTTGTTTTCCCCCTCTTTTAAGCTTTTTTTCTTTGCTGTTTTTTCTTCTTTTTTGTTTGTTTGCTCCTTAGTTTGAATTTATTTATTTTATTAATTTTTGGTCATGCATTTTCCCAATCAAAGTTCGGATTTTCACTCTCAAAAAGGAAAGGAAAAAAGTATATTTCTTTTGGGTTTTTGAGAATTTGAAAGTTATAAATATCTCTGTGTTTTCAAGGGCTGAGAATTTGCATTCATTTGATTGTTAATTACAGTTTATTTTTTTGTTTTAAGGGTCAGTTATTGACATCTCGTTATCTCCGTAAGCTTTGGTATTTCCTTTAATAGTACTAAAGTTCCATTTCTATGTTTGAACAGCTTAGTATTTGAGTTATTATTTGTATTTTGTAACTGATGAATTTGGTATTTCCTTTAATAGTGCTAAAGTTCCATTTTTATGGACGACATCTATTGTGTGACACCTGACGGTATTCCATGGTGTATGCTTTTCGCTGACGACATTGTCCTAGTTGTTGAAACAAAAACTGAGCTGAATAGTAGACTGGCTACCTGGAAGACTGCTCTGGAAGAAAAAGGTCTAAGGATCAATATTGAAAAGACATAGTATTTATGTTCAAACTTCAGTGGGAACCAAAACGATGAAGATGTAAAATTATGCATAGAAGGACACGTTCTCCCCTCAAAGGATTGTTTCAAGTACCTAGGGTCTATGATACATAAAGATGGGGGTGTGGATGATGACGTTACACGCCGTATAAAGGCGAGATGGCTAAAGTGGAGGGCTGCAACTGGAGTTTTATGTGACAAGAAGGTGCCTCTAAAACTTAAGGGAGAATTTTATAGAATGACAATAAGACCAGCGCTGCTGTATGGATCATAATGTTAGGCAATCAAGAAGGATCGTGTAAGGAAGATGGAGGCCGCAGAAATAAGAATGCTTTGATGGATATGTGGTAGGACTCTGTGGGACATGACACCAAACTCTGCTATTAGGAAGTCTTTGGGGGTGGTGCTAGTATCCGAAAAATTGAGGGAGGGAAGACTACGGTGGTTTGGGCATGTCCTTAGGCGACAACTGTCGGATACGGTCAGGAGGGTAGAGTCGATTACAGTCGACGATGCCAGAAGGAGAGGACAACCAAGGCGAAAGTGGGAAGACTGCTTGATATCTGATTTGAAGGATTTAGCCCTTATCGATGACATGACCTTTGATAGGAAAGTATGGAGACTTAAGACCAGTGTAGCCGAGTAGTGCGGGCCACATCCATAGGGTGTATCATCTCTGTCTTCTTTTAATGTCTTTGTAGTAATTTACATGTTCTCTACTTTTTATACGTTTTTTGTCATTGGAATTTATGAAGGCTTAGAACTAGGGTAGCGGAGTAGTGTTGCCTTAATTTAGGTTTTAACCCTTTTGACTTAATTCTTTTCTCGTAGCTTGCTATCATTGTCTTCTGTGTATCCTGCTCTTCATGTTTCCTCTTTTTAAATTTAGTCGGGTCTTACGTTTCTGATTATATGCAGATATTTTTACGCAGAGATTTATTTTCAGGGATTACTTCTCATTACAGACGCGCATACGAAGATTGCATATGAAAAGTGTCCAACTATGTATTTATTTATTCATTTATTTATACATGTATTGCATTTTTATCTTAATTTTTAATTTTCTGATTGCCGGAGGTCTTCCACAGAAGCTGCTCTTAACCTGGCGTTGGGGGCAGCCTACTACCCTACCTCCCCTTACCCCATTACATATGGGAATAGGGTTTTGTTGTTGTTGTGCAAAATTAAGTTATGATTCTACAAAACTAAGTTATGATTCATCCAGTGGCAGATCCAGAAAAATGTTCGAGGGTGGGCACATATATGTTAACGGTATAAAAATTTTGAATGAGGTAAGCATAAAAAAAAATTTAGGTTATAAACAATCAATAAATGAGTTACTAATTGAAGAAAATTCATATTTTAGGATGGATATAATGAAACTTCAAGTGGACATATCAATAAAATAGGTGACTAATAAAAAAAAATCGAATTTCAGGGTAGACATTTTATTAATGGGTCACTAATCGAATAAAATTTAGGTTTTAGGGTGGGCATCATTGATAAAATAAATGACTAATCCAATAAAATCCAGATCAACTATAAGTGCATCCGCCACTGGATTCATCAAATAATAATCCACAGCAATTTAATTTGGTCATCCATACCTTTGCGAGGATGGAAAAAGCGAGAGCTAAATCTTTCTACACGTTCCAAAATAGAGCTAGTGTGGGAAGGCACCATGCTCGACAGTCTTGCAGTGGCTTCTCTTTTAAGGTCAGAGAGCTGAGGTGCAAATCTATTCCAGGCAACAGCAGGTGTAATTTTGGAAGAGACGAGATCCCGTGCCCCGATTCTGGTTGTTTGAAAAGCTGGAAATTTGAGAGTGAAAATATATCAAGTTCAAGGCAGTGAGCAATAAGAGAGAGAGAGAGAGAGAGAGAAGAATATACGAACCATTGTACGGAAGTTGAAAGATGTAATTTGCAGGAAGACCAATGCCAACACCGGCAAGGGTAAAACCCACACTGAAACCAATCCCACAGCCAGCTCCGACGTAACCAATGACCTCAGGGCCAAATCCAGGTCCCCATCCGACGCCACACCCAATGCCTACTCCCATACCCCAAAAGGCACCCGACGTCGGATGCACCGGGTTCCATCTTTCGTATCTCCCGAATACTCCTTTTATGATCATCGGGTCCCCGATGAATTTGACAATTAGCAAACGCAGCGAGGAGCCTGGCCTAAGGCTGAGAATGGAATTGGAAGGTCAAAAATGAAAAAGAAAGATGGTAATCAATCAAATAATCAAATCAATCCCAAAATCAGTGTTTTGTAGCTCTGATTTCGTTATCCCTTGGGATTGTGTGGTCTTGGGTTTGCCTTTATTATGTTTTGGGATTTCATTTTCGTTAACAATTCATTGATTTTCATTCCACACCACACATGTAATGTAATGTGAGCTTCCTAGCTAACATTTTCATTTAATTATAAATTGAGCTTTTTAATATTTATTATTATTATTATTAATTATGTTTTATTTAAATTTAATTTTAAATAAAAAATAAATTTGAGGAAAATATTTGGTACACCAATCGTGTAAAAATTATATTATACAATTCTATTTTATTTTCATAGCATGAGTTTGACTGATCTACAAATAAAAATGTGTATTGTGAATACTATCGAAGATTGTCCCTACAGTCTAATCAATAATATAGGTGAGTTTTTTGTAACTCGGTGTTATATTTTCAATAATAACATATTTTTTCCTTGAAGAGTCTGAAATTGACCGTGTACATTCGCTATGTTCTATGATCTCGACTCTCGTTCTGAAGGACCACGTTGTGGTGAATATCTAACACGTTCCGTGATTATGTTTTGAATAAATATTTAAGATTAAGACTGATTTGTTTAAGAAATATGTTTTCCTCAAGTATCGTACGAATTAATAACCGAATCAACTAAAAGTTAAGTCTGTGACACTGAGCAATGAACGCTGTAGCAAAACTACCGACTGCAGATTTCAAGCCTCAATTAAGAGCCTTATTTACCAGTGCTTTATCCAAGTGTCAAATCCATCTGTTTTTAATCTTTGTTAATCGATTTCTGAATTTTTCCCAATCCAAGCACAATATTAGCCGTTTGGACAAACTAAACAACGACAGGATCGACACATATCATCACAAACTATTGATTGTACTGATAACAACTACAAGGGCAACAATCGAGAGATCTGAGTGCCATCTTTATAGCAGTTGAAACCTTGGAAATAGAATCCAAGGTGCTGCCTGCCACCTTGACAGTTGATGACTGGACTGGGGGCCGGCTTAAATTCAATTATGACTTTCCCCTCATTAGAGCTTGAGAAAAGGGATCCCAAACTCTCCCCGAAACTCTTGATCTCTTGATAGAATCTGAATTTAGAACGTATTATAGCCCCCCATCTCCACTGAAAAATCTGGAAACCTGTCCATATAGGAACCTATGAGATAACCTTCCATTCTTACCTCCTTTCCCACCATATTTAGCAGATTCCTGACCTTTACATGCATGCAAAGTTACACATGTTATTTGGACTCGAATGTAAATGCCGGATATGAATATTTCATAAAAGAAATTAAGTGTAACGTCCTAATCTAGTAAGATTCGAAGACCAACAGACTATGGCGTCACACGAACCATAAAAGAGATTTACCAAAGTTTTTCCTTAAAATTCAACAAGATCATTTGCATAAATCCATAAATTGACACACAATTTTTTTTTTTATAAATTCATGTAACTTGTTTACATATTCGGGAGTCCCCGAAATACTTGAAATTAAGATTTACAAAATATTCAAATTTACATTTTAACCTAACATACACAATTTCATTTACATTACATGCCAATAGTACAAAAGACAGGACATACTCAAGAGCTAGTTGCTAGTGCTAGTCAGTAAAAGTATAGGCTCCTGCTCCTAACATGCGCACGGAAACAAATTCCGAACGTTGAGCTCACAAGCTTAGTGTCACACTAATAACGGAACTATACTACATGCATCCTATAATGTTTATACTTAAAACATACTTTAACATACTTAATTCATAATCGCTAGCATACAAGTATACTAACTAAACATACGTACAAAGGTAAGCTTCATGGTACGGTTAAGGGGCTACATCTCGGAGCTCACATACCCCTTTATCTTGTCTAGGGTGGAAATCCGAAATTCTACATTAGATTGTGTCACCCTCTAACTTGCTCCGTCAAGCCTTGGGGCATCTATGCCCAATTAGCAAAGATGTGCCTAATGCAACATCTTAGAGTTGGTCATATCTTAGCATACAAACGAATTTTTATTCTAGAGTGGTTCGGGTGTCCGTCTTGTTTTTCAGACATCAATCAAGGCTAGTTTTATGTCGCCCTAATTTTTCTCGTTTCTAATTGAAATTAGCAATATTTCATTTTAACTTATCGTTTTATTAGAAATTATCCCAATTAAAAGCATACTATAAGTCTACGACTATCCTGAACCATCCGAGACCTATTTGGCCCAAAACAAGAAAGGATTTCGAAACCTCACATGTATCTTTCTAGTATGCCCAGATGGTTTCGAAACCTCCCTTGGGGGTTTAAAAACCTCCAGAAAATTTTTATATTCTAGACTACTGGTTTCGAAACCAACCTGTTGAAAACATTTTGATGTTTCGATATAATAAATTAAGTTAAATGAATTTTAAGATTTTACAAAAGATTTTCTAAGTATATTCGATGTAATTATTCGAATATTAAAATATTACTCCAAGTCTTTCAAAGTTCATTTTAATCCTTACTAAAGTGTAAAATTGTGTTTTATACTTAAACTATTTTTTAAACAAATTTTACAAAGTATTTCGAGCCAAAAATATTTTCTTTTTAAAGGGTTTCAAGAAAAATCAGATTGTCCATGGGGTACAGATTCACCCTACAGGTTTTTGGCTCCGAGAAAACAGAATGTCCAGGGGGTACAGATTCCCCACAGAGGGTATCGATTCCCCCTATCTAACGGTCGAAATCAGATTGTACTTAGGGAATCGATTCCCTATGAGGGGGTACCGATTCTCCCCACATTCCAAGCTGTTTTATTAATGGATTCTCATCTCCAAACGGCTCCAAAACATCCCCAACGGCTATATACGACTTCAAACACATTCCAAGCTATAAATACAAGCTAAGGACACTTAAAGAAGCAAGAGAACAACCATCCAAGCAATCAAACACAAGAGAAGAGTTTTTCATTCTTATTTCATCTTTCTCTTGTAAATATTTTGTTCTTGTAAGCTTAATTCTTGTAAACACCTACCTTAGAGAGGTTTTCTTGTTTACATTTCTTATCCTTTTGTAAAGGGAAAAGGTTCTAGTTTAGCCCAGAAAAACTAGGGAGTTTGTAAGGTTACTCTTTATCCTCAAAAGAAAGAACAAATTAGTGAATTTGTTGGAAAATCCTTGGTGAGGAGCTAAGGTAGTGGACGTATACTTTGGTTGAGAAAGTCGAACCACTATAAATCGCTGTGCAATTCTCTATCTTTCAATTTCCTTACTCCTTAAACATAAAACCCTTCCAACCCCTCTTTACAAACCGTTCCGGTTGTCGATTTGAGCTTCTAAAAATCCCAACAATTGGCATCAGAGCCTAACTCGTTAAGAAGGTTTAACCACCTTGAGATGATCCTAGAAGAAGCTCTATAAATTCCCGACACAACCGAGAATATGGCTTCCACCTCCGGCTCATTCTACATGGAAGACTCCCTACCAACGGACAAGCCTCCATACTTCAATAGAGTCAACTATCGTCATTGGAAGAAATTAATGAATGTATTCATCCAATCCAATGATCTTGATGCATGGGAGATAATCGAGAACGGCTACTCTTCTCCAAAGAATAAGGAGAAGAAGATTGAGTGAAAAAGAATCGAAGAAAGCTCAACTTAATGCCAAGGCCATGTACATGTTGTTTTGTGCATTTGGTCATGAAATCTATGAAGGGGTTTTTTCATGTTCAAGTGCCAAGGAGCTTTGGAATAAGCTTGAGGAAATCCATGGAAACAAGAAAGAAGAACCAACAAAGGTGGTGTCCCTAATGGCTCGTGAAGAGTCCGAGGTATCTTCTAACTCAAATGAATTTAATTCATTTACTTTTGATGAGTTACAAGATGCTTATAATAGGTTGTATTTGGGATTTGAGACCATGAATTCCAAATATACGAAATTAATTTCAAAACTCAAAATTAAAAATAAATCGATTTTGAAAGCTAGAGTTGATTTTGAAAATCAAAATGAAATTTTGAAAAATGATTGTTGAAAACATTTTGATATTTCGATATAACAAATTAAGTTAAATGAATTTTAAGATTTTCCAAATGATTTTCTAAGTATATTCGATAGAATTATTCGAATATCAAAACATTACTCCAAATCTTTCAAAGATCATTTTTAATCCTTACTCAAAGTGTAAAATTAAGTTTTAATCTTAAAACAATTTCAAAATAATTTTACAAAGTATTTCGAACCATTTCAAAGCCAAAAATTCCAGATTGCTCAGAGGGAACTGATTCCCCCCTAAGGGGGTACCGATTCCCCCCTGAATGGTTTGGCTCCGAGAATTCCAGTATGCTCGGAGGGAACCGATTCCCCCCCAGGGGGTACCGATTCCCCCCTTGTATAACGGTCGAAATATTTGAATTTTACACTTAGGGAACCGATTCCCCATAGGGGGTACCGATTCCCCCCACGCTCCAAACTGTTTTTATTAATTGTTTTTACACTAAAACAACTATATTATTTTCTCTAATTATTCCCAACGTCCAGAAGTGATTCAAGGTGTACTTAAGCAAGCTTAGAAGCCATTGATCAACAACAAGAAACATCAAGCAATTAGAATCAAGAGAGAATCAAAGAGAAAGCATCAAACCTCAAGTTTGAGCATTTCAAGCCTATTTTTCATTCAATATTCATTTTGCTTTCAAGAACACTTATTGTGCTCAATTGTATTTATTCTTGAGTGTTCTTTCTTTGTTCTAGAATTGTGCAAACATATTTGCCTTGTGAGGTTTTTCTTGTAAGTTTGCAAATTTGTATTTCTCTTTGAGAAAAGAGTGTTCTCAAGAATTGGGGTATATTCTTGAGGGAGTTGTAAGGTTATCTCTTTGGCCTCAAAAGAAAGAACAAATTAGTGAATTTGTTGGAAAATCCTTAGTGTGGATAGCTAAGGTAGTGGACGTAGACTTTGGTTGATAAAGTCGAACCACTCTAAATCGTTGTGCAATTTCTTTCAATTTTCTGCAAAAGCTTCCACCAAAATTTTTATTGCCAATTCACCCCCCTCATGGCCGATTCAGTCAATCGATTAACTCAATAATTGGCATCATAGCCTAACTCATTTGAAGGTTTAATCGCCTCTTGAGTCGATTCGGGAAGAGTTATATCGATAATCAAAGTCATCAATGGCCTCCGCTTCAAACTTCGACTCTGGTCTCGACTCGATACCCGTCAACAAGCCTCTTTTCTTCAATGGAGCTAACTATGCCTATTGGAAGAATAGAATGATGTACTTTATTCAAGCAAGTGACATGGGAGCATGGAATGCTGTAGAAGAAGGATACATCAAACCTCTCACTCATCCAAGGTTGTGGAGTGAAGGAGACACAAGAATGTTCCAGCTCAACTCCAAAGCCATCCATATCTTTTTTTGTGCTCTTGGACCAGATGAATACGAAAGAGTTTCATCGTGTACAACCTCCAAAGAAAATATGGGACAAACTTCAAGTCACTCATGAAGGTACCGATGAGGTAAAGAAAATCTAAAATTAGTATTCTAATGCATAGCTATGAAAATTTTAGGATGAAACCAAATGAAGATATCAAAGCTATGACGGATAGATTTTCAACGATTGTCAATGGTCTCAAATCATATGGAGAGATCATTTCAAATGAAAAGCTTGTGAGGAAGTTAGTCAACTCCCTCCCAAAATCGTGGCAATCAAAGAAAACGGCAATCATCGAGTCTAAGGACTTAACGTCCTTAACTCTTGAAGAGCTAATTGGGTCACTCCTCACTCATGAAATGATGCTCGAAGATGAGGTGGACCTCGACAAGATTGACGAGATACCAAAGGAGAAAGAGAAGAAGAAAAACATTGGAGTTGCTCTCAAATCCACAAAAGATGAGAGTGATTCGAATAACGATGACGATGACGAGAAAATGGCATTGTTTGCCAAACTGTTCAGAAAAATGATGAGAACTTATCAAGAAAGAAAATTCAAACGAAATGAAGGCCTCAAAAATGAACCGAAAGAGAAGGACCCAATCATTTGCTACGAATGCAAAAAGACAGGGCATGTCAAATATGATTGCCCATAATTGAAGAAGAAGGGTCAATCAAAGAATAAGCACAAGGCTCATGTGGCTACATGGAGCGATGAAGAAAGTTCCGATGAAGAGGAACAAGAAGTAGCTAACTTGTTCTTGATGGCATTTGGGGAAGATTCTAAGGTAACATCTAACTCATCCGATTTTGATGATTTATCCTATGATGAGTTATTAGAGGAATATAATGGGTTGGGTTCGGATTATGAGAAATTATTTTTAAAATATAAAAATGATGTTTCAAAATTGAAAAATGAAAACAAACTCATATCCAAAACCAACAACGATCTTGAAAGTAAAATCAAAGATTTGTAAATCAAACTAGAAGAGTTTGAAAAGAAAAATTTAGATTTGCAAAATTTACTTTCAAAAGATCAATGATGATCATCAAAAGAAAATTGATGATCTTAAAACTTCTTTTGATAAAGTTGGAACAAAACATTTTGAAAAAGGTGGAAATTCAAAATCCAACTTTGTTAGAAAAAGTTTTAGAAACTACAATCATAGAGGTCCCCAAAGAACCTCTAATGAAAAAATCATTAGAAGTATGTGGGTTCCTAAAGAACTCATTACTACTTATGATAAAAATATCCTACACAAATGGATACCTAAGGGGACTAGGATTTTGGAAACTAATGAATATGGACCCAAAAGAATTTGGGTACCAAAAATAAAAAATTAATCTATGTTTGTAGGGAAAGGAGCATTGATAGTGGATGCTCAATACACATGACCGGAGATAAAAGTCGGTTCATTGAGCTTAACGCCAAAAATGGAGGAGAAGTGACTTTTGGATACAATTCAAAAGGTCACATTGAAGGTATTGGTACAATAGGTAATACCTCTTCCATACAAATTAAAAATGTTTTATATGTGAATGGATTAAAGCATAATCTATTGAGTATTAGTCAATTATGCGATAAAGGATTCAATGTCTTATTTGAAATTAATGGTTGTAAAGTCATTGACATTGCATCTAATCGGATTATGCTTGTTGGTCATAGAATAGGAAACATATACATGGTGCATTTAGATTCTTTTGATATGACTAATTTATGCCTAGTTGCTAAGGATGAACATGATAGTTGGTTATGGCATATGAGACTAGGACATGCTAGTATGAGTGTTTTGCAACGATTAATTCAAGGAGACCTAGTAAGAGGGTTGCCTAAGATTAAATTTGATAATGATAAAATCTGTGATGCTTGTGCTAAAGGAAAACAAAAGCGAGTTTCTTTTAAATCCATTAATGATGTATCAACTAGTAGAGTTTTACAATTGATCCATTTAGATCTTTTTGGGCCAACTAGAACAACTAGCTTGGGTGGAAAACAATATGCATTTGTCTTGGTAGATGACTATTCTAGATATACTTGGGTTCTATTTTTAAATACTAAAGATGAAGCATTAGAACAATTCATCACGTTTTCAAAAGTAATCCAAAATAAAAAAGGTTACTCTATAACTAGTGTTAGGAGTGATCATGGAACTGAATTTGAAAATCTTGGATTTACTGAATTTTGTAACTCTAACGGTATTAGCCATAATTTTTCAGCACCTAGAACCCCTCAACAAAATGGAGTTGTTGAGAGGAAAAATCGAACTTTAGAAGAAATGGCTAGAACCATGCTTTGTGAAAATAATTTGCCAAAATATTTTTGGGTGGAAGCCACAAATACCGCTTGTTATGTTGTAAATCGAGTAATGATTAGGCCAATTTTAAAGAAAACTCCATATGAAATTTTCAAAAATAAAAAGCCTAACATTAGTTATTTTCATCCTTTTGGATGTAAATGTTTTGTTTTAAACAACGGTAAAGAAAACCTTGGCAAATTTGATGCTAAAAGTGATGAAGGAATTTTTCTGGGTCATTCCTTAAATTCTAAAGCCTATCGTGTATTTAATAAAAAGAACTTTAGTTGTAGAATAGTCTATACATGTTGTTTTCGATGATAATCCCCTTCCGAGGAAGGATTCTTGTGTGAATGATGATGCAGGTGTTATAAATACAAATGACGTTAGACATGACGTTGGAGAACCATCATCAAAGGAAGAAACGAAAAATGAGGAAACTCATGATCCTCTTGAGAATCCAACCATTGAAGAAAGGGAAATATCTTATCCAAGAGAGTACAACTATGTCAAAGATGGTGAAATTATAGGTGATCCATCAAAAGGGGTAACAACTCGATCTTCTCTTAGAAATATTGTAATTATGTTGCATTTATCTCATGCATAGAGCTTAAGAATATTAAAGAAGCATTAAATGATGAACATTGGATTATGGCTATGCAAGAAAAGTTAAATCAATTTGAGAGAAGTAAAGTATGGACATTAGTTGAAAGGCCTAGTAATAAATCTACTGTAGGTACTAGATGGGTATTTAGGAATAAGCTTGATGAGAGTGGTAATATAGTGAGAAACAAGGCTAGACTTGTTGCTCAAGGGTTACTCAAGAAGAGGGCATAGACTATGATGAAAATACGCTCGTAGCTAGGATGGAAGCAATTAGAATGTTATTAGCATTTGCATGTTTCAATGAATTTAAATTATATCAAATGGATGTTAAAAGTGCATTTTTAAATGGTTTTATAAAAGAAGAAGTGTATGTGGAACAACCTCCATGTTTTGAAGATTCAAATTTTCCGGATCATGTTTTAAAATTGACAAAAGCTCTTTATGGTTTAAAGCAAGCTCCTAGAGCTTGGTATGAAAGATTGTCAAATTTTTTAATTGAAAAAGGTTTTTCAAAAGGGAAGGTTGACACTACATTGTTTTTGAAGCATAAAAGTAAATATTTATTAGTAGTTCAAATTTATGTTGATGATATAATATTTGGTTCTACTAATGATGTTCTTTGCCAATAATTTTCTAAGCTAATGCAAAGTGAGTTTGAGATGAGCATGATGGGGGAGCTCTCATTTTTCTTGGGACTCCAAATCAAGCAAAGAAAGATGGCATCTTCATCAATCAAGCTAAGTACGTCAAATATGCTCAAGAAGTTTGGACTGGAAAATGGGAAACCTCATGACACTCCAATGAGCTCTTCAACAAAGCTTGACTTAGATGAAGGAGGTAAATGTGTAGATGTTAAATTATATAGGTCAATGATTGGATCTCTACTTTATCTAACTGCAAGTAGACCGGATATTATGTTTAGTGTTTGCTTATGTGCTAGATTTCAATCATGTCCTAAGGAATCACATTTACTAGCTGTTAAGAGAATCTTTAGATACCTTAAAGACACTCCTAGTTTAGGACTTTGGCATCCTAGAGACTCTAGCTTTAGCTTGCATGCTTTTTCTGATGCGGATTATGGTGGATGCAAATTAGATAGGAAAAGCACCTCCGGTACTTGCCAATTCCTTGGAAATATGCTAATTTCTTGGTTTTCAAAGAAACAAAATTGTGTTGCATTATCTACCACTGAAGCCGAATTTCAGCTGGTAGTTATTGTGCACAAGTTTTATGGATGAAACAACAACTTTTGATTATGGAATTGAAGTAGGTACCATTCCTATCAAGTGACAAATGTGCTATTTGTCTCACTAAAAATCTCATCCAACACTCTAGAACTAAGCACATTGAAATAAGACATCACTTCATTAGAGACCATGTCACTAAGGAAGATGTAGTTCTAGAATTTGTTGATACTTTGCACCAATTAACGGATATCTTTACAAAACCTTTAGACAAGGAACGATTTTGGACACTTAGGAGAGAATTAGGTTTGACCAATCTATCTTCACTGAGTGTTTAAAAATAATTTTAGCACTTTTAATAATAAATGAAAAATGCTTGTAATAGTAATTTTGATTGCATTCATTGCTATTAGTTAGGGGGAGTTATGATTCTTGATGAAAAATTATTTTATGTTCAAATCGGTTAAAGATTAATTGAATTGTTTGAACATGACCGATTTCCCCTTTGAAGGGGAACCGATTCCCCCCACAGGGAATCGATACCCCCCTAGGGTTCTGGTTTTAACACGGGCATAACCCAATATTTGCTCAAACCCTCTCTTATTCCTTCACGCCATTTCTTCCCTCTACCCTCTCAAATCTCCATTCTTGCCTCAAATCAACGTTTTTAATCGGAATTCACTTCAAATATCATCCTCTAAACCTGTTGGAATCATCAAAAACGTCAAACTTCATCTAATCTCACTCAAATCCGAAATCATTCAAGGTATTTTTCCAAAACTTCTTTTTATCAATTTATGAACATAGAACTAGTTTTAATTAGTTCTAGGTTGAATTTTTGATCGGGCATTTATTATTTAGTGATTAGAAACTAGATATTACAACTAATTTCATAAAAAACACAAGATCTTTTCAAAATTTTCTAAATTTTCGAAATAAAAAAAATTAATTTTCAAATTATTGTGTTTTGATTAAATTATGTTGTTATTATGAAAACTATACATATATTTTTTCTCAAAACCATATTTTTCAAAAGTTTTTCAAAAACTTTGCCCATTAGGATTGATTTAGAGAACCTTGAAATATTGAGGACTCAATTGAGTTTTGGGATTGATTGAATTGCATACATGTGTTTCTAAATTGCAGGTTATCAATTCTATTCCGATTTCCTAAACCATGTCCAATCCTAAACGTGCTAGGTCTTCATCTAGTCGTTCACACCGTCAACCAAATCCACCTCCAAATCCTCCTCATATTCCAATTTTCTAATCCTAATCCCATTGATCCTATTTGACTATCCAAAATTCGTGTTTCATCATCCTGGTCCTAGAAATCATCGTTTTTGGTATTATCAATATTTCGACTCTTACAAAATTCGGGAAGAACGTATTCCTTCTCGTCAAGCTATGTTAGCTATCAATTTTAAATATCTTCCTCTTTTACAAGAGTGGAAATTTGATAACTCTTTGACCTTGAACCCATCGTTTACCATCACTTGTTCGTATTTTATATTCTAATGTCGTTTGTGTTAAAAACCAACTAAAACCGAAACCATAGGAATTCGTTCCTACCTTCTAGGACAATTCTTATATATTGACTCGGCTTACATAGCCAATACATTCGGATTAGATAATGATGGTATTTCAAATGAAAAACAGGTTTTAGGATCTCGTTATAAAAGAAGGGATAGTGCAAGTGTCCTAGACCTTCATGAACGTTTTCTTCATCTAATGATTTCTTGGTGGTTTCGACCATCCGGAGGTCGTTATTCTACTCTTAGAGCCTTAGATCTTTGGTGGTTACATTGTTTCGAAAACAATATTAAAACCAACCTACCTCAGATTATTTTTGCTGAAATTATTGAAACCTTAAATCTTGTTCCTAACAAAAAACTCTGTTCATCTCTTGTTTACGGTTGCATTTGAGTAATCGTTTTCCAAAGCTGGGCTTAGAGTCGTCTAGATGTCATTTTTTTTCCCTTAAGAACAAATTAACCTTATTTCCTTAACGAGAGCGGGATGGATTAAGGATAAGGAAACCGGTGAATGGGTTCGATCTTCTGCAAATACTCCGGGAGCTAGTTCTTCACAAGCTCCACCCGAAGCTGACGAAGATCTCGAGCTTGAGCAATTAATGCGAGACATTGATGAAGCCGAAGATGAGCCTAAGCAGCCCGAGGAGCTGCTCGAAGTGCAAGCACAACAAACGCATCCAATGCCTCCATATTTCCAATCCTTTATGGAGACATTCGATTTTCGATACGCTACTATGGATTCGCGCTTTACTTCTATAGAGTCCTATTTATCTACAAAGGGAGCTCAACAATTAGAAATTCTTCGGGAAATGCGTGCAAATAATGAAGCAACCAACACACGTATTAATGACCTCACTACCGAAATGGCCGCTATGCGAGCTCGTTTTCCTCCTCCTGATCCGGATATGTGATTCAATGTTTTGCTTTGAACTCCAAACTTATTGTTTTAACATTTTGAATATTTTGGAATGTTTGAATTTGTTGATTGATTGACTTTGAATTTGTTTGGATTTATGAATGGTTAGAAATTATATATTTGGTGTGATTAAATTTATTCATTATTGCATCATTTACTTCATGATTAGATATATGACCAATTTTTCCATTTCACATTAATTATGAATATTGATTATGAAACTAATGGCTAATGTTTCTCTTGCTTGTGATCTTAGCAGCTTATATTATATATAATCAATTGGCTAAATGATTTCAAAACCTTGTTTAAATTCTTTAAAATGTCTTTTTGATTTAACAAAAAGGGGGAGAAGTGTTAAAGTAAGGGGGAGTAATTTCAAAACTTGATTTCAAAATCTTAAAATTACTAAAATGTTTTGTTATATCAAAAAGGGGGAGATTGTTGAAAATATTTGATATTCGATATAACAAATTAAGTTAAATGAATTTTAAGATTTTCCAAATGATTTTTAAGTATATTCGATAGAATTATTCGAATATCAAAACATACTCCAAATCTTTCAAAGATCATTTTTAATCCTTACTCAATTGTAAAATTAAGTTTTAATCTTAAACAATTTCAAAATAATTTTATAAAGTATTTCGAACCATTTCAAAGCCAAAAATTCCAGATTGCTCAGAGGGAACCGATTCCCCCTAAGGGGGTACCGATCCCCCCCTGAATGGTTTGGCTCCGAGAATTCCAGTATGCTCGGAGGGAACTGATTCCCCCCGAGGGGTACCGATTCCCCCTTGTATAACGGTCGAAATATTTGAATTTTACACTTAGGGAACCGATTCCCCATAGGGGGTACCGATTCCCCCCACGCTCCAAACTGTTTTATTAATTGTTTTCACACTAAAACGACTATATTATTTTCTCTAATTATCCCCAACGTTCAGAAGTGATTCAAGGTGTATTTAAGCAAGCTTAGAAGCCATTGATTAACAACAAGAAACATCAAGCAATTAGAATCAAGAGAGAATCAAAGAGAAAGCATCAAACCTCAAGTTTAAGCATTTCAAGCCTATTTTTCATTCAATATTCATTTTGCTTTCAAGAACACTTATTGTGCTCAATTGTATTTATTCTTGAGTGTTCTTTCTTTGTTCTAGAATTGTGCAAACATATTTTCCTTGTGAGGTTTTTCTTGTAAGTTTGCAAATTTGTATTTCTCTTTGAGAAAAGAGTGTTCTCAAGAATTGGGGTATATTCTTGAGGGAGTTGTAAGGTTATCTCTTTGGCCTCAAAAGAAAGAACAAATTAGTGAATTTGTTGGAAAATCCTTAGTGTGGATAGCTAAGGTAGTGGACGTAGACTTTGGTTGATAAAGTCGAACTACTCTAAATCGTTGTGCAATTTCTTTCAATTTTCTGCAAAAGCTTCCACCAAAATTGTTATTGCCAATTCACCCCCTCTTGGCCGATTCAGTCAATCGATTAACTCAACAATGATTTAGAGCTTTCAAAAATCAAAATAAATGATTTAGAAAAGAAAAATTTTGAGTTAGAAGTTAAGCTTGAAAGCTTAACAAATGAAAAAGAATTAATTTCTAAAAACAACTTATTATGTTTAAAAATGGCAAAATGCTCACATTGCCATTATCATGGTCATTTGGAACATACTTGTCCTTTGGAGAAAGGAAAACGTTTTAAAGTTAGGCAAGTATGGGTTCCGAAAGGAACGTTCAAGGATCCAAAGCAATTTGATTACCAAAATCTACTTAATTGTCTCTTGTAGGTGTGTGGAAGTAATTGTGATGAAAATGATGGTATTCAAGATGCTCTAGCCACACATGAAAAGGAATGGGTAACCTCTAAGCTTAATGTTTTTAATTTTAGTTATTTGGTTGCTCATTTGATTTTAAGCATGCATGAGTTTTGTTTTTAAATAATTATACATTATTGTTTTAATCTCATGTATGTTAAAAATGTTTTATGATGAACATTTTAAAGTTTTAATGATTTTTTTTTTAATTTTTAGTTCATCATAAGGAATTTTGGTCAAAATTGGTTTTAATGCAAAAGATATCTCTCTAACAATTGATATCAACTTTTCAAATGTTTTGATTTTATAAATTTTAAAATTTTTGACCTAAATTTAAATGTTTATGCATGTGGTTTAAATGAAAATGATATCTCTTTAACAATTGATATCAAAATTTTCAAATGCATAACATTTTTGGAAAACTTTATGCATATGCACATAATTTCAATAATTGATATTGCATAAAGTATTTTAGACTTGGATGTATTGAATTTCATGTGCTACTAACATGTTTGTTATTCTTTGTTGAAATTCAATTTTGTTTAAATGTCAAGATCCTAAAAGCATAATTTTATTTGGAATGCATTTATTGAGGGGAGCTTTGATTTTTCAAATGATTTTTTAAAATGTCAAATTTACTAGTTACTCTCCAAAGTTATTTTGAACTTCAAAGATTATAGTCTTTTTTATTTAACAAAAAGGGGGAGAAGTGTTAAAGTGTTTTAAAGGGGAGAAGTGTTAAAGTAAGGGGAGTAATTTTTCAAACTTGTTTTCAAAATTTATTTTCAAAGAAAATCTTAAAATTACTAAAATGTTTTGTTATATCAAAAAGGGGGAGATTGTTGAAAACATTTTGATGTTTCGATATAACAAATTAAGTTAAATGAATTTTAAAATTTTTCAAAAGATTTTCTAAGTATATTCAATGTAATTATTCGAATATCAAAATATTACTCCAAGTCTTTCAAAGTTCATTTTAATCCTTACTAAAGTGTAAAATTGTGTTTTATACTTAAACTATTTTTAAACAAAATTTACAAAGTATTTCGAGCCAAAAATATTTTCTTTTTAAAGGGTTTCAAGAAAAATCAGATTGTCCAGGGGGTACAGATCCCCCTGCAGGTTTTTGGCTCTGAGAAAACAGAATGTCCAGAGGGTACAGATTTCCCACAGGGGGTACCGTCTAACGGTCGAAATCAGATTGTACTTAGGGAACCGATTCCCTATGAGGGGGTACCGATTCCCCCCACATTCCAAGCTGTTTTATTAATGGATTCTCATCTCCAAACGGCTCCAAAACATCCCCAACGGCTATATATGACTTCAAACACATTCCAAGCTATAAATACAAGCTAAGAACACTTGAAGAAGCAAGAGAACAACCATCCAAGTAATCAAACACAAGAGAAGAGTTTTTCATTCTTATTTCATCTTTCTCTTGTAAATATTTTGTTCTTGTGAGCTTAATTCTTGTAAACACCTACCTTAGAGAGGTTTTTTTGTTTACATTTCTTATCCTTTTGTAAAGGGGAAAGGTTCTAGCTAATCCCATGTAAAAGCTAGAGAAAGGTTCTAGTTTAGCCCGGATAAACTAGAGAGTTTGTAAGGTTACTCTTTATCCTCAAAAGAAAGAACAAATTAATGAATTTTTTGGAAAATCCTTGGTGAGGAGCTAAGGTAGTGGACGTAGACTTTGGTTGAGAAAGTCGAACCACTATAAATAGCTGTATCTTTCAATCTCCTTACTCCCTAAACACAAAACCCTTCCAACCCCTCTTTACAAACCGTTTCGGTTATCGATTCGAGCTTCCGAAAATCCCAACACAACCATAGGAGTTTTGAAACCTCTAATGAAATTTTAGTTCTTGCACGTTTTTAACTCCTTAAAATCTTCTTATAAACCACTCCAACATATCCAAAAGTCAAACATAGGTTTATAGACTATCAAATAGATCAAAAATGGGCCTTACCCAAGTTCAATAACATCCAACATTAAAATCTACCATGAATGATCATACAAGCTTCCCAACTAAAAATTTTCTAGCTTGAAATGCATTCTAAGACTTACAATTGGTATAAAAAAAGTTATAAATGTGTTTCCTTGAATGATTGGCTGAAGAAAACTCCCTAAAATCACCCAAGGGCCAACTTCTCTTTTCCCATTGCCTTGGATCCCTCTCCAACTTCTTTTACTAATGCATGAAGAAATGATGTTACTAGCTTATTTAGGAGACTTCCAAAAGTCTAAAACATCTCTTAAACTTCATCATTTCCTAATCTCAAACTAGAATCCTCTATTTCATAAACTCTCATAAAAACCCATTTTTGAAAACTATGGCTAAAACTAGAGAAGTGGAGCTTAAACTCAAGCTTCAAAGATGTAAAGAAATATTCTTTCCTTGGTAAAGCAACTAGACTTGAATCCTTAGATTTTCACTTAAGAGGAGATGAAGAAAAGAGAGAATGAAGAAGAAGAAGACGATGAGTGTTTGGTGAGAAATGAGGGACGACTTTCACGTGGGAAACTCTTAAAATAACGGGGGTTTTCAGCTCTTAATTTGAACTATGGGCAAACTACATTTTTAGTCCCTCACTTTTATTTTCATCAATTACTCATCACCCTTCCATAACTCTCTTGGGCCCTAACTACAGCGCACCAACACTAAACTTGGTCTAATTATCTTATAGGGTCCTTTAAACTTAACTTTAGGTCTCGGGTTGGCCCAAACTACTAACCCAAGATTTGGGGTATTACATTAAGAGTTCAAGTAACATAATTGATAACAATTGTAATCGTGGAAGAGACATGGTTATACTGAGAAATCATTCCACAAACAAGAATCCTTGCATGAAGGTTGTGACGTGATTCAGAACAACCTTAAGTATGGTTGTAAAATTGGGTAATCGTTCAGGTTTCAGTCGGATCCTGGCAGGTCAGGTAAAATCGGATACAGGTCAAGTAAGGTAAATTTGACACCAGATCCAGATCGGGTTCAGGTTAGGTCAAATTAGTTCGGGTTATTTTCAGGTTGATTTGACACCAGATCCAGATCGGGTTCAGGCCAGGTCATTTTCAGTTCGGATCGTTGCCAGTTCAGGTCCGAAGCAGTTAAAAAACAGGTTAATTCAGGTTCGGATAGACTTCAGGCAGATCTCGTTTAGATCGGGTCACATCATTGGCAGATAAAATTCAGGTCGAATCTCTATCAGATACGTATTGAGTTCAAATCGGGTTAATTTTTATTTTTGGATTAATTATATTCATCTTTCGCGAACGTTGAATTGTAATTTGTAATTGTATATGATTTAGAGTAAATTACTAAGAATATAAATAATCATGGTTCAATTTTATGAAAAATACAAATTTAAGAATTAAATTGAACAAATATGAAATTACAAATAAAATTTTAAATAAGTTAAACAACACACATTGATGAGGGATCAAATCGAAATAATTTTAAATTGTGAGGTTGAAATTAATACAAAAAATACTAAATTATACCAATTTAAAAAGTTATGGGCCAATTAAAAAAATAGAATTAAGTAATAAGTATGGATCAATTTCATATGCAAATAAAATTTGGAGGACTAAATTGAACAAATATGAAATTAAAATAAAAATTTAAATAAATTAAACAACACACATTGACGAGGGATCAAATCAAAATAATTTAAATTGTGATGTTGAAATTACTACAAGAAAATACTAAATTATTCCCATTTAAAAAGTTATGGGCCAATTTAAAAATAGAAATAAGTAATAAATAAATTAAACAACACACATTGACGAGGGATCAAATCAAAATAATTTAAATTGTGATGTTGAAATTACTACAAGAAAATACTAAATTATTCCCATTTAAAAAGTTATGGGCCAATTTAAAAATAGAAATAAGTAATAAGTATGGGTCAATTTCATATGCAAATAAAATTTGGAGGACTAAATTGAACAAATATGAAATTACAAATAAAATTTAAATATATTAAACAAAACAAAAGGGATCAAATCGAAATAATTTTAAATTTTGAGGTTGAAATTAATACAAAAATGTACTAAATTGTACTCATTTAAAAGTTATGGGCCACTTAATAAATAGAAATAAGTAATAAGTTGAGAAAAAATTAAAACAACTAATATATATATATATATATATATATATATAATATAATATAAACTACTATATAATTTATATATAAAGTATATGTATTATATATATAAACTATATAGTTTATATATACATTATGTATAAAGTATAAACTATATAGTTTATATATGATCTATTGAACTATATAGAAACTACATAGTTTATATATAAATTATATATGAATTATATATAAACTATACAATTTATATTTGTTTATATTTATATTTATATTTATATAAACTACATACTATAATTTATATTTATATACATATTTTATATATTTATATAAACTATAGTTATATTATACTATATATATGAACTATAGTTTACATATGAACTATATATATAAATATATATATATACTAAGGTTGATATTTATATATGAACTATAGTTTACATATAAACTATATAGTTTATATACTAACTATAGTTTACATATAAATTATAGTTGATATTTACATATGAACTATAGTTTATATATGAACTATATATATAGTTTATTAGTGAACTATATACACTATTATATAGTATATATATAATATAGTTCATAATATATAGTTTATATATATATATATTATACTATATATAGTTCATTATATATAAAAATTATATATATAAACTATAATATATATAAACTATATATTACTTTATAACCTATTGTATATAATCTATAAACTATAGTTTATATTAATGTACTATATAGTTTATACTAATGTTAATTATCTTAACTATAATTTATATTAATATAAACTATAGTTTATATTAATGTACTATATAGTTTATACTAATGTTAATTATCTTAACTATAATTTATATTAATATAGTATATTGTTTATAAACTATAGTTTATATTAATGTACTATATAGTTTATATTAATGTTAATTATCTTAACTATAATTTATATTAATATAGTATATAGTTTATAAACTATACAATATAATTTATAACATATAGTTTATATTAATATTAGTTTATAGACTATATTTTATATTAATATTAATTACAAATTATAAACTATATTATATTAATATAAGTTAATATTAATATTAATTATATTAATATTAATTATAATATATACTTATTTTAATATTAATATTATAAATACCATTTTCTCCCGCCTCTTCCCGCCAAACCCTCCATCCTTTATTTTTGGTCTCTATTCTTCCCCCTCAACATCCAAAATCTATCCCTTTTCGGTCTCCTTTATATATAAAATATATAGTTTATAAATTATAAATTATATTAATATAGTATATATATATGTATGTATAACTAATATAAGTAATCTCTAGAATATATATATATATATATATAATTTATATTAATATAGTATATATATGTATGTATGTATGTATATAAACTATATATGCATAAACTATATAAACTATATAGTTTATAAATTATAATTTATATTAATATAGTATATATATGTATGTATAACTAATATAAGTAATCTATAGAATATATATATATATATATATAGTTTATAGAAACACTATGCATAAATTATATAAAGTAATAAAGTATATAGTTTATAAAAATCCTAAACTCTAAACAGTATGCATAAACAATAGTTAATATATGTAACATGTAGTATATGTATACATGTAAACTATATATGTAACTTATAGTACATGTATGTATAAACTATGTATAGTATATATAAACTATATAACCTAGTATGTATATATACAATCTATTTATATGTTATATAAACTATATATGTAACCTATAGTTTATAAACAATTACTCGTATTAGTGTACTATATAGTTTATACTTTATAACCTATAATATATCATTTATAAACTATAGTTTATATTATTGTACTATATAGTTTATATTAACGTTAATTATCTTAACTATAATTTATATTAATATAGTATATAGTTTATAAACTATATTATATTAATATTAATTATATTAACTATAGTTTATAAACTATACTATATAATTTATAACATATAGTTTATATTAATATTAATTTTATAGACTATATTTTATATTAATATTAATTACAAATTATAAATATATTAATAATATAAGTTAATATTAATATTAATTATATTAATATTAATTATAATATATAATTATTTTAATATTAATTATAAATAGTTTATTATATAAATTTTAGGGTAAAGTATAGTAATGGTCACTGAATATTTCTGAAGCTTGCATTTAGGTCCCTCAACTTTTAAAACTTGCAATACAGTCCCCCAACATTTAATCCATTTGCAATATGGTCCCTGCACCTATGAAAATTAGGGTAGATTATATAAATGGTCACTGAACTTTTCAAGCACTTGAATTTAGGTCTCCTAACTTTTAAAACTTACAAAACATTTCTCAATTTCATTCTAAACCCCCAAATTCCAAAGTAATTCAATTTCATTCTAAACACTAAATTCCAAAATAATTCAATTACATTCTAAAACCCAAATTCTAAAATATTTCAATTTAAGGAGGAATATACTAGATTATCTTTAAGAACGTGATAGCGTGTTGATTTTTTTACTTTTGTGAAGAAAAAAAAAATAAACTCCCTCCTCGTAAATGTAAATTTAGTGACCTTCAATAATTTAAATATAAAAAATGATTATGGAAGAAATTGAATAAAAAAACACAATCTCTCAATGAAAAAATTAAGATTCAAAATCCCCAATTGACATCCTTATAAATTTTTTTTATTTCAATTATAATTTAGTTTTTTAATAGTTTGATGTGATTATAAGATAGTATTTATTCAAAAAAATTTAATTTATTAATAATATAGATATACCCTACAAACACAATTGTTTGAATTTAAAACTTTTAAAGAAAATAACATTTTTTTACGTATGAAATCACTTAACGAGTTATAATATAATTTTGTTAAGTGTATTAGAAAATTAAAAAATAGCTCGTGCTAGAACTAAAAGAATACGTGACCATGAAATAGAAAGTTTATGTACATTACGAAAACATGGCACATACCCCATCTCTTTTGAGTTGATTGTTATCATCAACATAGGGTATATTATATTAAATTATTGATTATTTTATTTTATTTTTGAAGTAGTCAACTTCAATGTTTATTTTTTATTGTTTTTTTTATGATTTTATTAAATTTATACAAAAAATATTCGATGTAATAAGTAAATAAATATTTAATTATCATGGTAATATTTATATTTTAATTATAATAGAAATAATATAAAAATAAAATATATTTATACATCATTACTATAATTAAAATAACTAATATATAAAATTTTGACTCTGCTATTTATGTAATCTTAATATTTATATGAAAGATATAAAATATATTAACACATATGATTAGATATAAAAACATACACAAATAATCAAAAATATATTTATTTTTAAATAAATGAATTATTATCATATATTCTTACTATTGAAAATTTTTCATGTCTTTAAATTAATATTAAAAAATTATCATATGTTTTTAAATATAAAAAGTAAATTAATTAATAATTTAGTGACATTGGTGTCGTTTATAAAAAAAGACAGAAATTGAAGTATTTTAAAATTTGGGTTTTAGAATGTAATTGAATTATTTTGGAATTTAGGGTTTAGAATGAAATTGAATTACTTTGAAATTTGTGATTTAGAATGAACTTGAGGATTGTTTTGTAACTTTTAAAAGTTGGGAGACTTAAATTCAAGTACCTAAAAAGTTCAGTGACCATTTATATAATTTACCCTAATTTTCATAGGTACGGGACCATATTGTAAACGAATTAAATATTGGGAGACTGTATTGCAAACTTCAGAAATGTTCAGTGACCATTACTATGCTTTACCCTAAATTTTATAGAAACAGGCACCAAAAATAGCCATTTTCTCCCGCCTCTTCCCGGCCAAACCCTCCTTCCTTTATTTTCGGTCTCTCTTCTTCCCCGCTCAACATCCAAAATCTCTCACTTTTCTCTTGTTATCCCTCTTTCATTGTTGTTTCTGTTTGCCGAACCCTTTATGTTCTCCTTATCTCTTTGTTAAATTTGGGTTTAGTTTTCCCCTTAATTCATCGATCCGTGAAGTTCTAAGACGATACTCTTTTGGTTGTGGCTCCAAGTCGTTTTTTTTCTAAGTTATTTTTGGGGCTTTGTTTTTCTTCAGTGTTTAATTTCTTTTGAGGTTAGTTTCAGTCCCCATCTGTATCTGAAAAGGTCTTTTTTCTCGTTGTATTCACAATTACTCTTTGGATTGTTTATTAGATTTTTTTGTGCTTAACTTGCTCGAGTTTATGAAGAACTGTGTGCAATACTGTGTTTCGGGGCATCCTATTTTTTTTTTCTTCAAGTCGGAAGATGAGAGAACTCTTGTTCACCACATTGTTGAAGAGACATTTTCTCTTCTTCTCTATATATTTAATAAGCTTGTGCTGGTTGACAAGCCATCCCTAGAAGTAGCAGATCTTATCAAGCTTATATGCAAAATTTTCTGGTCATCCATCTATGTAAGTTTGTATTTTGCTAGTTTTATAGTGCATCTTCATTGTTTTTATTACCTGATCTTTGAATGGGGTGCTAAAGGGAGCTTCATATTTTCCATTTTCCGTTTTTTATATTACTTTAATTTTTTTGACATACTTATGTAATGAATTTGTTTTTATTTGAAATTGTGTCTATTACTGTTTGTAAAAAGTGTTTTTTCATGGAGATTTGATGATCTTATATTGTGCTATTGTTATGAACTCTTGATCTTTCCTTATGTTATTACCAATAAAATAATAGGCAGTTTTTTCTTTTTAATTCAAATGTGCAAATTTTTTCAATATATTACTTGCATAGTAGCATTTTAATTAATCCATATTAGTGAATTCTTATTAATTTTTGAGCTGCAGGAAAAATTGCTTGCCAAATATTTTGAGAATATTTGTATTATATTTTCTGCTGCAATTTGTTCCTTGTGAGTTGGCTTTATTAGGTTTTTTTGATTCAGTTGCCATCTTTGGGCTGTTGTCTCTAATTTTCAGTTGGAGATTCCAAAGCAGTTACTTGATCCGAATGCGTTCAATGCTTGGATGATGCCTTTCTTAAATTTTATGGAGAGGTCTGTACCTGTGGAAGGCCAACCTGTAGATCCCGAGCCCAGGAAATCATGGGGGTGGTGGAAGGTGAAAAAATGGACAGTTCATATTTTAAATAGGCTATACACTCGGTATGTTTTAAACACTGAAACAGGTATCCTATTTTATTGCAATAATATTGATCTGTTCCAACCTCTGAGCCTGTTATTCTCAAGCTTGTTATAAGTTTTAACTGAACTGTTTTTTTAATAATTTGTAAGTAACTGGATGATTTTCTCATCTAAGATAGACATTTAATTAGTGTAACTTGCCTGAGTCCATAGGTTGATTTCATTAATTTCTTGAACTCATTTCTTTGATTGGATCGGTAATCTTTTCAGATGATTGATTATGATTTGTTGAAAGACGAGTTCCACTTGAAGGGCGGAAATTTCAAAGCTAGGAATTTTAGTCACATTCAATGAAATATTTGATACTTTTGCAATTGTTTATGTTTATTTGTTGTTTGGTCGTGTATGTTGACAGTTGAGTGGCTTTAAGGATGTCTAAGAGTGAAGATTCCGGTAGCCCTGGATGGAGTGCATCCTTTTTCAGGCTGACAAAGGAGGATGTTGCTAGAGCAGTTGCAGCAGCAGCAGCAGCTGCGACTGTTGTTCATTCTACTCAACCATCTACTGTATATTCATTGAAAGATGAAAATACCGGTAGCAGATGTCAGAAGCTACAACCATCTGCTTGTCTAATTATCACTCAATATATATTTATTGCAAGGCCTAATATGAGGCCTGATAAACCTCTTGTATTTTACTTGTATATGTTCGTTATGTTTTAACTAGAAACCAAGAATCTCAATTTTTTTTTAATGACATTGTAATTTTACATGTGCAGGATCATAGATCTTTTGAGGAACCCTCAAGGTTGTTCGAGAGCATGGTTTTTGTTGGACTTCCTCCTAGTTGTGATGTTCAGGCTCTTCAAAGGCAATATGTCACCAGACAGTTTGAAGGTTATGGGAAGTTACGAAGTGCTCTAAGTTGTCAGAATAATTCTCTTGTCGAACCTTGCCTCGAGCCCCAGGTGGGTGTTCTTCATAAACAAGTATTTTCTTAAAGGCCTCTCATGTTGTGGAGGGGGGATTGAAATGGATCATGTCTTTGGATATTGATTTTGTTCTCTATCTCCAGGTCTTATTTGTTTATATATCCACCAGAAAAGTAGCTACCGATTAAATACAAAGATATTCTTTCATTTTGCTTCCCTGGAGGTGTAGAGGTTGGCTAATTGTTCTTCTTCCATTTATTGTTTGCAGTGCATAGTAGTGTGAAATGTTCATGCTAAAAAGTGTTTTAACTCATGTTGTCTCGTGAATGCTCAGTTGAGCAAGTTTGTCAATTTAATTTCTGTTTCTTTTCCCTGTAAAATATATATTGCATTATAGATCCAAATTTAATTTTTTTTTCTAAAGTCCGTCTATGCTATATCAAGTTCATGCCGTTGAGAGAAATCCTTCAATGAGTGAGCTGAATGAAATTCTTCTTTCACAGGTATTTTTGTTAAAATGTGACGTTAATATATATTGCGTTCTCTTGTCCTAATTTGGAGTCCATGGATATTTCTACATCGAGTAGGGCTGTCGATAGGATCACAGGGTATATTTTCTATTCTTTCCCCCTTATCAAATTGTTTTTTTTATGTTAATGTCATTAATATTTTAAATTGTTTATTAATTATTTTAATTTTTCTTTGTAATTTTTAGGGTGTATGAAGGTTCATGAAATTATTCGAGTTGGAGATTGTCTTCTTTATTCCCTTCAAAAGTAACTTAATATTTTATATTTATTATGTTTATTTAATAAAATTTTCAAATAGTTCATTAATAATTTTTTTTTTGTAGGGTGCCTTGCAAGATGCAATATTTGGTGCTTGATTTTGCTTTATTCTGTTTTATGTTTGCTTCTATTTGATATTGCTTGCTTCTACTTGATATTTGTAAGGGTTTGGTAAAGTCGGAAATGTTTGGCACTGTTGGCCATCGAATTCCCTTTGACTTTACCATTGATTGTATGCTTTCTTAATGCAGGTTGCTTGTTGAATCGATGCAACGATGCTTGTTGAATTGGTACATTGATGTTTGCTGGTTGTTGTTGTCTATTACTCACTGATGCCTTGTAAATTATTGTTGTTAGTTTGACTTAAATCAATTTTGAACCTTATAAATTTTTATCTAAATAGTTATTCATGTGGAATTATGTTGATGGTATTTTGGCTTTTAAAGCTAGAAAGTTGTCTATAATTAAACATGTTGGCAGCATTTAGGTATAAAAGCTCGATGATATTTCTGGTAGTATAGTTCAATGTTTTTAAAACCGGATCGTACATTGAATCGGTGAAGGTACTGGTTCAATCAGGTTCAACACCGGTTGAATCGGATTTTATATAAAATATTTTTTTTTTAATTTTACATAATATTCAAAGTAATATTAATATATATGTAACACTTTTTTTAAGTTTACAATATTAAAAGGTATAAAAATATTACAAGTCATAACATATATAAATTATAAATTATAAAATCAAGTGAAACAAAATGATTCAAATCAACTACAATATAATATTTAAGGTAAAACATATTAGATAATAAATATAATTATATAATTATAATCAAAAAAATAAAATTGGGACTTAAAAAAATTATAACAAATGATGTCATTTGGTTTAATTTTTTTAAAAAACACAATCTCACATGGTTAAGTAACATAGAAGAGCATCCTTAAAATTTAAAGAGTAAAAATATGAGAACAAAACAATCTCATATGACTAAGAAATATAGAATAGTATCCCAACTTATTTTTATAAATAATAGATGTAATTTAACATTTAAAATCATGGAGCCTTTTGGTGACCACAGAGCGAACTATTCTTTCGCTTCAATTGAGCTCAAATTTTAGGCTTCAATCGAACTTCTAACTTTTTTTTTGAGTTAGAGCCTTTTCGATTTCAAGTTTTAATATTATATTTCGACTTCGAGTTGAACTTGATAATTTTTAGCTCGTGAGTTTTTGAGTCGAGTTGAGCTTACTTTTAAAGTTTTCGAGTTCGAGTTGAGCTCAGCAATACTCGAATTTGACTTGGCTCGTTGAACAAACGACGTCGTTTGGTTTATTTGTTTTTTAAGAAAAAAAGTGAATCGGCGGTTCAAATCGATTTTACCGGTTCTCAGCCGGTTCACCCCGATTTTACCGATTTTCAGTCGGTTCTACCGGTTTTCAGCCGATTTATTGCCATACCAGTTTTGTGAGGTAACCGGACAGGACAGGCCACCGGTTCATGATTCAATCAGCCGGTCCGGTCCGATTTTGATAACCATGGTATAGTTAGGCTTTTTAGCCTTGTAAACATTAGCTATAAATTCTCAGAGCATTTATTTCAACATAAATTTATTTTGTTTAGTTGATTTTATTGTAATTTCAGTGTTTTCAAGTGTAATAAAATTACCTTCCTTTTTAAATTTTTTTTAGTATTTGTAATGTTATTCAAGTTTTTAATCTTTAATAAGTCCATCATTTCAACTAATATATTTTTATTTTAAAATTTCAAGTTAAATTTACTTAAATTATTAATTAATTTTCACATTAAAAGTAAATTTGATTTATGAATATTTTAACTCAATTAATATAATTTAATAAAATTAAGTTCAATAAGATACTTTTTAATTTTAATTTAGTGATTATAAATAAAAGATAATATAAGAAATATAAAGAATATTATGAATTTGAATTAACAAAAAAACCAAATTTATAATATACAAATTTTAATTAATATAAAAATTAAATTTCAAAAAATAATCATATTAATTTAATTATCATAAGTTTATTATAAATTTAAAATAACATAATTATATTAACTGTAACTTTACTTATAAGTCAAGATAATATAAGATCACTTTAACAACATGTCAGATCATTTACATATTGAGTCAATTACAGGTCAGGTTCATAACAGGTCAGGTTGAAAATAGGTCGGGTAATACCAATTATTTACCAGGTCAATCTCAGGTCCGGGTTCATATCAGTCGGATGCAGTTTGGGTTCGGGTATCGTTTTTTCGGTTCAATTCGGATTCAGGTCGTTCTCAGGTTGGATGCAGGTCAGGTTTAGATCCACAATTTCTAAGTCCATCTCGGGTTCAGGTCAACACCAGTTCCGACTTGAGTCGATTTCGGATCGCCACAACACATATCAAAAATAATTTTAACTCAAGTCGATTTAAGTCAATTTTACAGGTCAGGTAAGCCTTTTACACCCATAGCCTTAAGTAGTTAACCCCCAGCATTGTCAAGGTATACATCAATCCCATTTGGGATGTACGTGTGTTTTAATAAATATTTATTCTTTTGATGTAAAATAATTTAATCCCTCTTAATATTTTATTCTAGCTTCTGTCCGATAATATAACTATCTTAGTAAGCTATTCAAAAAACTTATTTATCTATACAAATAAAATGAAGGGATGGGTCGGTTGGGTCGGGTTTTTGGTCCACCCGATCCGACCCGAGAACAAGGGAGCCTCCACATGATACCCGATTCGATCCGACCAAAATAAAGTTTCACTCGACCTGAACCCGACTCGATATATAACTTAGAAACCCGACCTGACCCGACCTTAAATAATAAAAAAATCATTTTTATTCAATAAAAACAATGACTTAATTGAAAAAAATTATATATAGAGGGGTATTATTATAATTATTCATGAATATATAAGGTAAATATATATATATTTTGGCTCGAGTATTTTTCACCCTAAACCCGAACCTGACCCGACCTGAATATCACACTTAAAAAATCCGACCCGAACCCGATTTTTTTTAAAAAAAATCCAACCCGATCGAGTCGGATCGAAATCCACCGGATTCAGGTCCCATGCCCTTCCCTATTTAAGATTCATACCTATTTTTAAAGGAAAAAAATGTTAATGTTGATCTATGTTAATGTCAATATATTATTAGTTGTTAAATATTAGATGAAATAATAATATAAAACAATATAGAAAACAATTTTAATTCTTAAAGTTTATATAAATTATTAATTTGGTCTAATTAGAAAAAAAATTCAATAATAATATAAAACAATATAGAAAACAATTTTAATTCTTAAAGTTTATATAAATTATTAATTTGGTCTAATTAGAAAAAAAATTCAATAAATGTAACTGTTCGTATTTAAAAGTTTCATCATTCTAGTCTTTATTACTTTTTAAATTGTTCGTTTGTCTCTTAAAAATATTATATTATTCTCTTATTACTTTCTTGACATAAATAACAATTTAACAATAAGTTGTTGTTGTTTGCTTTACGATATAATATAGTTAATCAATTGTTTCTTTGATTCGATGGATTTACTTAGTTTGACAATATTATAAAAAAGGATTAATTAATAGAATTTTTTTTTCAAATAGGAAGAATTAAATTTATTAAATTATTTTAAATGGGACAAATTTGATGAAAACATTTAAATTTTTTAAGACTAAAACTGTTATTATACCAACCACAATAGACATCAATTTTATTTTTAACGACAAAATGATCAGTTTTTAATAATATTTTAATTGAGTGATATATTTAAATTGAAAAAAATAATTAAATATTCCGAAACATATGTTATCTTTTTTTAAAAAATTAATGTTAATTTTCTCTGCAAAACTTAATTTCCAAACCAAATATTTTTTTTACCTTCAAACAATAATACCAATAGGTAGGCGTAAAATAGTACCATGGCATCCGATCCGGTGCTTCCAACGACTCGACAACCCTTGAGCTTAGCCAGTTATCCGGCAACCATTCCTACAGCACCCGCCGCCGCTGATATGAAAACGTCCGATCCCGGCTTCGGATCCCCCACCACATGTATCCCCAACCACGCAGCAAACCCAGGAACCCCTATAGGATTACCTAGTTCAAGATTAGAGGTTTAAATTAACCGAGTTTGAATGAATAAGAGTATATTCATATTCGTTTGTTTCTCTAAGATGTTAATGTTCAATTCGTATTTGTCTAAACTTTTAATATTGCATTCGTGTTTATTTGTTTAATTTTAGGTAACCAACATCTCCTCTCTTTTCCTTTTTTTTCTTTACAATTTGTGTTAATTTTGTTGATCAATCTAACTTTTTCTTCTTTAATTTTATTTAACCGACATCGACACCGATTTTAATGCTGGTTGTCGCCTGTCAGTTATCTTTTTTTCTTTGTTCTTTTAGTTTTTTTAATAAGAATAATTATATCTTTGTGGCATGCTCTCTGTCTTTATGACACGTTTATCTCTATCTTTGTGGCATGTTTTTCTCTGCCTTTTGGTAGCTTACGATTTTTTGTCGTTGTTTACGATTTTGTCGTTGTTGTTTTTGTTTATATTTGTTCTCAGTGTTGAATTTGACATAGCCACAACTGATCAAGATGACACTTATTTGTTATCATGATGATCTTTCCTTCTTTGGATCCTCGGATTGATTTGGATACACGCTTTGCGTTCGTGGATAGTTTTCTCACGTCGCTTGATCTAATTTGTGATTTGTCTATGGTATTTTAGTAGTCTCATCTCCTTTTGTTGTTTGTTTATCGATATAATCATATTTATTCGTATTTTTAGTTTATTCTAGTTTTTTTGTTAGATTTTTTAACATTTTCCTTCTTTCGTCCTTATGTGATCTAGGTGATTAATTTTTGTCTTAATAATAATAGAAAAATGTCATAATTATATTTTAGATCTACAGTTATGCTTGTAAATCTTCATTGTAATTTTTTGATATTTTTTATTTTTAATAAAACTAACTTTACCTTTTTCATAAAAAAATTTAGGTAACCAACATCCTACTTTTACCTTTTTTATTTGCATGAAAAAGAAAAATAGTAAAATTACATAACTAAGCCTTAGCTCTAAGTTTAACATTTTAAACTCTAAAGTTCATCATGTGCTCAATTTAATATCTACATTCACAAATATTTAAAATATAAATAAAAAGGAAAATGAGAACCAGATAAACAAGCTTATTCGTAAACATAGACGAACTGAATGCGTTCTTGTTCATGTATTTATTAAATAAACAAAAAAAATTTGTTTATACTCGATTATTAGCTTAATAAACCAACAATGCACTAATATTTCATCTAAGGATATGTTCCCAAATCAGTTGATATTACGAATAGTTACCGAGACAATTGAGATACTCCAGCAAGGGAATTCCAGCCGCGGGGTCGATCTTTCTTACGAGGGCACTGGAAGGCACAACGCAGTATTCAGCTACAGGTAAGAAAGGAATCAGGACATCACCCTCACTGTACTTTTCATCCTTGGATCTCAACACTCTTCCTATTCCAAAAGCATTTATCACCTGCACGTATGGCTTTATTATATATATCTATAAAGCTAACCTGATTAACGAGCATTACTGCTGAAGTGTAAATGAAATTGATCTGGTTAAGGGGGAACTGGTGAAGATATAAACCATCATCGACGCCGGTCATTAATTATGGTATGCAGATAAGGTTCAACGGAGATGAAGAGAGTTTGGAGGGCAACATGGTGGTCGGGGATGGAATCGAGGGATAGCGGCGGAGCTTTAGGTGCTGCTTGGTTGTCGGTACGCCTTCCGCTGCGTACGAAACCATGTACCATTCTTTGCTCTCGACGATGTTCAATGCCATCTTCTATTCTATCCCCTTCTCTGCACAGTGGAATGGCAATGCAATACAGTCTTATTTAATCCAACTTAAGTTCAATTATCGATGTGATGTTTCACTTTCAGCCAAGCATATATATGAACCGAGCTTGAACGAATAAGACTATGTTCGTGTTCGTGTTCAGTTCGTGTTCGTTTAATTTTTCAATATCATGTTCGTTCATTTAATGTAACACCCTAATTTAGGGGCTAAATTTAAGAAATTATAAAGTAGTGAATTTAATTGAAATTTTGGAAGGAAATTGAGGATTAAATTAAAAAATTTCAAAGTTGATAGACCGTTTTATAAAATACAAGAAATTCAGTGACTAAACTCATGATTTGACCATTTTTCTTTTGGGATGAATTATAACACTCATTTCCCGTGTATTCTGCAGATTAATTTCTCAGTTTCCCTCCTCATTCAACCCTCCTTTCAACTTCGATCTATTCGTCGTCCGACCTCTGATCGACAAACCGAAACTACCATCGTGTTCGTTGTCGAATGAGGAACAAAACCCCTCAAACCTTTCATCGAGAATCGTCGCCGTTTGTCGTTAAATTCAGTCGGAAGTATCGTCGGTAATAACTCGATTTCAATTGATTTTTCGTCGATTCACGACGATACGATCATCCGTTTATGACACCTCCCACACCATCGTGTTCCTTGCATCGTTCCGAATCCACCGGTGTTCTCTGTTTCTCCGTCGTTGCCGGCGCGTGGAGGGGTGAGACCGTCAAAGTTTCCAACGTTTTGGAATCGAGCTCTCCACCGTTCAAAATAGTAAATCGAGCTTTGTAAGTGCCTCAAAATCGCTTAAAATAATTTTTAAGAAATTTTCCGGGAATTTTCCGACATTGTATCACTGTTCACGCGCCCACGCACCAACCTCGAGAGTGGGCATCGTCTGGTTGTAATTAATTTCTGTTTGAGTGCTATGTGTGTAAAATTCGGGTGTTAGTTTCATAAATATTTGCAGAATGTGGCTAATTTTGTAATTAATTTCTGTTAGGGTGATATTTGAGTAAAATGGTCTACTGTTGACCGTTGACTGGCATTGACCACAGTTGACCAAAACTTTGACCCGCGTTGATCGGGCATTAAACGACCTTTGACTTTGACCCAGTATACCTATCCTGACGTTTTTCGACGTTCCGAGTCCGATTCCGCAGTCCGTTTTTCGAAATTCAAAACCCGAAGGTCTCGAAATTGCCAGTCAAACCCGTTGACTTTTATTTTGACCGAAAATTCCAAATTTATGAAAAGACATATTTTATGCTTTCGACATCCTGAATCCGAATCCGAAGTCTGTTTCGCCAAATTCGAACCCAGTAAGCTGTTTTTCACTGATTTATCATCCAATTTGATCAGATTTTCAGAATTAAGCTCCGTTTTTATGTAATTTCTGTTGATATGGATCCGAGGAAATATTGGAAGTTGAATTAAAAATCAAAGGCGTTCGAATGGAATTTATATGGTTGATCAGTATGGCACAAAAATTGAGGTAATACTTTACTACCTCTTTATGCTTTATGGAACATGTTGATATTGGTAAATGCATGAATAAGATAACGTTGATCACTTTTGTGGACTTGAATAATTTATACACTCGATATGAATGTGGTAGAAATTCTGTAACTGAATACGGATCGAATGACTAATATAAGAGATTGATGAATTGTTAGAATTAAATTACAAGTTTGTGATTGGTGATAAAGAAATCAGCCCTGGATTTGTAACTTATATTTTATATCATCAAAGGTTAAATGTTAAAGGTACTTGGATGGAAAATTATGCGAATACTTCGGTAGGGTAAAATTACGAAAATACCCTTATGTTGTAGGATGACAAGAATTATCATTGGAAGTTGGTTAATAACTCTGAAAAGACATATTGATCCGATATAATTACAGATGTGCATAAGAAATGCTAGTTTTGCTTGGAAAATTTGATTAACTGGGTTTTAATGCCAAAAAGGGTTTGCGCAAGATGCTAGAAGTTTGTTAAGGAATAATTTCAAGATCAGAGAATGTTCGGCAAAGCAATTGACCATAAGATCTTTAAATTATAATTATTTTCGTTAAGAGCTAATATCGAAATTATCTGGTTAGGAAATTACGAAAATACCCCTGAGAGGTAAAATAGTCCGAGTTGACCCTAAATGAGAAAGTACTTTGAGAATTTGTACTTAACTCGATTAAGTACGAATTTGATTGTTAAGATCCTGATTTAGGGCAAAAAATTCTTGATATTCCGTTGGTAAAAATCTGAGAAGGCACTTGACCCGAAAATATCCGAGTTACGAGTAAATACCTGAAGAACAATTTATCGGGGTGCTCTTTTATCAAAATTGTTCGAAGGGACTGAAATAGATGATAAATTGGAATTAAATAATAAGACAGGATGAAAGAAAATGATTGAAATACATTGGATATGTAGAATGACTAGAATACCCCTATAATGGAAATGACCAAAGAATATCACCAAGGTCAGGAATGATTGGATATCCTCGAGCTCTGAAATGAATGGAATAAAACTGAACACCAAAATTACCAAAATAACCTTATGGCCTAAACTAAGTAAATGTCTTGGATTAATTAAGGAATCCAAATAAGCATAGGTTTTGGACTACCTTTAAAAGTAATGTAACACAATTTAAGTGAGTAGATCAACCCTAAAGCTATGTCAATACCTGGATGGCATAGATATTACTTGAATGTGTGTTCGTCTTCTCAAGTTTGGCTTGATGATAAATTTTGGAAGTATTCAGTTCAGCTCAACTCTAGATCGCATTCAGTACTAAGAATTGGAAGTTTGTTCGATAAATCAACCACGAATACCAAATTGAATGGAACAGAAGTACAACATGTATCTAAAATTCAGGAACGTTTGAATTACTCTGGAAAATCCCGAAGTAACTGGAATGGACATGATTGCTAAATGAACTAGGTAACCTCAATGACCAAGGATTTAGTAAGTGATTTGGATAAGTCTGGAAACTCTAATGAGTTTACATAGTGTACACTTACAATGGGTTATGAACAAAATAATCAAATACGCCAGCATTACATGATAATGTGGAAGCGTGGAAATGAAATAAAGACATTGGAAGATCTATTCAACAATGATTTAAAAAAAATGATATTTGGACAAGAATTTGTGGTATTAAAGAGTAAATACCCTGGAAGAACAATGAATTGACCAATCGACAAGCATTAGTTCTGGGAACTATTCATCTAAGAGTTATCCGATAATCCGATCAATCGACATAGAATGTAAATGTCCTGAACCTTCATATCTTCCTTATCAGCTCAAGTCACATTCTGAATAACTGATGATTCTGTCAGTTATTGAACTCTTCCAATAGTGATTCTGAATTCCGATATTCTATCGGTATACTGAAGATTCGTGTTCCTCTACTTATTAAGATTATCCAATATCTTTGAATACTATCTGTAAATTCTGGTGTGTTCCCTACTCACATGAATATTTTACTTGATTTTCGATTTGATTTCTGATATGATGCTTGACATGGATTCTGATATGATATTTGACATGGATTCTGATCTGATACTTGACTTGGATTCTGATCTGATAGTTAACCTGGATTTTGATATGATACTTGATGTGAATTATGATTTGATTTTTGATATATTTGTTTACAGACAAAACATGTTTTATTTGGGGGGTAATGTTGGAGGAAGAATACCTGGAGGCTTCTCGGCTGTGTGCTCAGGGCCTTACTGGACTTGACGCTGGGTGTATGGTTCTGGGGAACCTACACATTTTAGACTTGACCGATGGGGGTATATATATATATGTTTTAAAAAGATCTAAAAAGTTACATGATTTTTGGGAACACACTAGATAACCTATTCTGATCTTCTGAACCTAGATATCTGAAATATTTCCATGTGAACTGAATATTATCTGTTACTACCTGAAATATCAATGGGACCTTAGCTCAACCTAAAAAAATCTATAGATATCTGAACCAATAAGGAAATATATGTTTATCTGTATCTGCACGTTCTTCAGCATCATCTGGTAGTTCTGTATTACTGAGCTTTCCGAAGCTCACTCTATTACTCATAATTGCAGGTTAAAAGGATTGAACCAGTGCATTTATCGACATCAGTAAAGGAATTATTCCGGCGTTGTTTGCAGAGTATGGTACATGTGATTAGGGGCCATGTAATTGTATTTTGTTTTATATACGAGTCTGAAAATCTATTTTATTTTTAATACTAATAATTATTTTATAAGTTTACGTTTTGATAAAAAGTTTTAAATTTTCCGCTATGTTTACAGTGGGTCGCTCCGGCGGCCCTAATGTGACACTCCAGATCGGATCGGGTTACCTGTATCGGTCTGAGGGGGTTACATTTAACATTCGTGAACATGTTCGTTTATACGTTTAACCGGCATCGACACCGATTTTAATGCTGGTTGCCGCCGCTGATTATTTTTTTCTTTGTTTTTTTAGTTTTTTAATTAGAATAATTATATCTTTGTGACATGTTCTATATCTTTATGACACGTTTATCTCTGTCTTTGTGTCTTGTTTTTCTCCACCTTTTGGTAGCTTACGATTTTTTGTCATTGTTTATGATTTTTTGCTGTTGTTTTTGTTTATATTTGTTCTCAGGGTTGGATTTGACATCGTCACGACTGATTAAGATAGCGTTTATTTGTTATTATGATGATCTTTCCTTCTTTGGACACTTAGATTGATTTGGATACGCGTTTTGCGTTCGTGGATAGTTTTCTGACGTCGCATGATCTGATTTGCGATTTGTCTATGGTCTTTTATTAGCTTCATCCCATTTTGTTGTTTGTTTACCGATGCAGTAGATTTGTTCGTATTTTTATTTATTCTAGTTTTTTGTTAGGTTTTTAACCTTTTCCTTCTTTGGTCCTTATGTGATCTAGGTGACTAATTTTTGTCTTAATGGTAATAGAAAAATGTCATAATTATATGTTAGGTCTACAATTATGGCTTGTAAATTTTCATTGTAATTTTTCGATATTTTTTATTTTTAATAAAACTAACGATTTTCTTTCAAAAAAAAAATTTAGGTGACCAACATCCTACTTTTACCTTGTTTTTTTGTTTGCATGCAGAAGAACAATAGTAAAATTACATAACTAAGCCTTACCTCCTTAAATTTCACAGTTTGAATTCTAAAGTTCATTATGTGCTCAATTTAATCTCTACATTCACAAATATTTAAAATGTAAATAAAAAGGAAAATGAGAACCATATAAACAAATTTATAAACAAGCTTATTCGTAAACATAGACGAACTGAAAGTACATATGTTCTTGTTCATGTGTTTATTAAATGAATATAAAAAAATTGTTTATACTATATTATTAGCTTAATAAACCAACAATACACTAATATTTCATCTAAGGTCATGTTCCCAAATCAGTTGAAATTACGAATAGTTACCGAGACAATTGAGATACTCCGGCAAGGGAATTCCAGCCGCGGGGTCAATCTTTCTTACGAGGGCACTGCAAGGCACAACGCAGTATTCAACTACAGGTAAGAAAGGACTCAACACAATATCACCCTCCCTGTACTTTTCATCCTTGGATCTCAACACTCTTCCTATTCCAAAAGCACTTATCACCTGTACGTATGGCTTTATTATATATATCTATAAAGCTAACCTGATTAACGAGCATTACTGCTGAAGTGTAAATGTAATTGACCTGGTTAAGGGGGAACTGGTGAAGATATAAACCATCATCGACGCCGGTCATTAATTCTGGTATGAAGATAAGGTTCACCGGAGATGAAGAGAGTTTGGAGGGCAACATGGTGGTCGGGGCCGGAATCGAGGGATAATGGTGGAGCTTTAGGTGCTGCTTGGTTGTCGGTACGCCTTCCGCTGCGTACGAAGCCATGTACCTTTCTTTGCTCTCGACGATGTTCAATGCCATCTTCTAACTATCCCCTTCTCTGCACAGTGGATTGGCAATGCAATGCAGTCTTATTTAATCCAACTTAAGTTCAATTGTCGATGTGATGTTTCACTTTCAGCCAAGCATATATATGAACCGAACTTGAACGAATAAGACTATGTTCGTGTTCGTTTGTTTATATTTAAGGGTGTTTATGTTCGGTTCGTGTTCGTTCTTTTATTTTCGGAGGCGTTCGTTCATTTAACGTTCGTGAACGTCGTTTATATGTTTGTGAACATGCTCGTTTAGTGTTCACGAACATGTTCATTTAGCGTTCGCAAACATATTCGTTTAAACGTTCGCGAACATGTTCTTTTGGCGTTCGCGAGCATGCGTGTTTGTAAATGTTCAAAAATGTTACTAAATAAAGAAAATAATAAATTAAACATAATCAACTAATAAAACTCAACAATCCACAATAACAAAATACAATCTTAAAACATTATAGCAATATTTAGAAACATCCGTGAACAATTCCGTCTTAAAATATACTTGAAAATAAAATGGAACAACCAAATCATACAAGTAGCAACTTAGCAAAACGTCATCCGTCACATATCAAACAACAAAATAAAATGGCAAGCACAACCAAATTATCCCTCCTAAAACGTCAATCAATTCACCTGCAGAACCTAAGAAATAAAAACAAACATCAAGAATGGTAAAACGAAATTAGCAGCAACATAGACAATTATAAACATTTAAAGTTAGAGCATAAACAATTAGCAGTAACATAAACATTTAAAATAAAGAACTTCAAAGTATAATTACTAATAATTATACGTACAACTACTAAAGAACTAAGGCTGCGTTTGGTTCACGGAATGTAAGATTACCAGTGGGAATAAAAGATTACCAGATAATAGGATTACTGGGAATGTTGTATTTTGTGTTTGGTTGGTTTAGCATGAATGTAAGATTATCGTGTTTGGTTAAAAGAATAAAAGATTATTGGAATGTATATTTGACCAAATTGTCCTTATTATATATTTGTATAATATTACAAATTGTAAAATATTTTCTTTAAAAAATTAAATTCATAATATTTATATAATTTTTTTACAAAATTAAAAATATAAAAAAGGTTTAATGAAAGGGTAAAAAAAATTTAACCCCTGAACTTCATATAAAATTTCAATTATATACTTTTTTTTTTAAATCTAAAATAATTTAAGGATAAATTTGTAATTTAACCTTCGTAGAATTTTTATTATTCAATAACAGAAGAATGATATTTTTGAAAAAAAATAAAAATTTAAGGGCATTTTAGTCCAAAATGCCAGTAATGTTACAATACCTAAGGGAAGGGAGGTAATGACATTCCTGGTAATATACCCAAAAAAATCTACTATTGGTAATAAAACATCACCGGGAATGAGATTCCCGACCAACCAAACATGGGAATGTAGGATTCACATCCAATGGGAATCCCACAATCCTTGAACCAAAACCCCCTAAAGAACTTCAAAGTATAATAACATGAGTTAGCAATAACAATCATAACATGAGTATAATAACAATTAGCACCAACATAAACAATCATAACATAAACAATTAGCAGTTACAATTAGCAGCATCTAAACAATTAGTACTTACAATTAGCAGAAATTAAAGAACTAAAGAACTTCAAAGTATAATAACATAAACAAACTAAACAAATTATATAAACAAAACATTAAATAAACGAAACAAATGTGATCAAATTAAATACCTTTAATTTCTTCAAAGTAAAAAAATTATAAATCAGTTCGATACAATAAAAGTAAATAAACATTAAATACCTTTAAATAAACAAAACAAATGTGGTGATCAAATTATAAATTATAACTTTAAAAATCAGAGCAAAAAAAATTAAATACCTTAAAAATTATAACTTCAAAGTAAAGAAATCTCTTTAATTTCTTCTTTGTCCTACATAAAAAAAATAGGTGATCAAATTATAATTAAATATTAAATAAACAAAACAAATGCTTGAAAATTACTTTAGATTTCTTTTTCAACCCATAAAAGTTTTGATACCAATCGAAACCACAAAGTAACATATGCTTGTGTCAACACTTCGAATATATCTCTCAAATTTGGACCTTCCAGTCATAATTTTTTCCTTTCCTGGTTTACTAGTGGTAGAAGCATTACTAACACCACTTTCTTGCACGTCATTTTCCATTGATGTACCAACATTAGCTGCTTCATATTCATCCACATATTTCTTATAAAGCTCATATAAACTATCACACACAATGCGAATTTGTCTAAGAGCTTCATCTTTAGAATAAATTACACGAAACCTGAAGCTAATCAATTTCATCTTGTTTTTGGGATCTAATATAGCAGCAATAGAAATCAACAAATTGCACTCACCCCAATATTTATCAAATTGTCTTTGCATTTTCTCAGCCATTTGTCTCATTCAAAGTTCACCACTCAAAGATTTCTCCATCAATAACTCCTTGATACTCCAAAGTTCAGGAAGAAATAAATTTGAAGTTGGATATTTAGAATCTAATATTTATAAAAAGTAAAATCATGTATTAAATTAAATATCATAAATAAAAAGTAATAAATAATAAAATAAAACTATATATATTTAAATTGTTTACCTGATATAATATTGTTAACTTCATTAAACAGTGCTAAGAAAGAACAAACTTCTTCAACCCTCATCCAATCTTCATCACTTGACAAATAACTTACATCTCGTTGAACATACCTTAGAAATACATCTTTAAACTCCATTGCACATGACAACATAGAATATGTTGCATTCCACCGTGTACAACAATCTAAAATCAACCTCTTGTTTGGCAACTGAAGTTGTTTGACAATATCACTGAACATAGTCAAACGCGCAGTGGATGCTGCTATGTGCTTCACACTTTCCCTTACATTTTCAATTACATCTTCAATTTCAGAAAGACCCTCGTGCACCAATAGGTTTAAGATATGTGCACAACAACGAACATGAAATAATTACCCATTCAAAGGAAGTCTTTTATGAATTGAAAGGTTATCTTTCAACATCCTTACAACTGCATCACTGTAAGAAGCATTGTCCACAGAAATCGAGCACACTTTTCCTTCAATACCCATGACTTATAAACATTTGTACAATTCATCGTATACAACAACTCCATTATGTGGAGGAGGCACGTCAACAAAGTTCAAAATTCTTTTTTGCAAATTCCAATCAGAGTCCACAAAATGAGCTGTCAAGACCATGTATTGAATCGTTTGACTCGACTTCCACATATCAGTTGTAATGCTAATCTTATCAACTGTCGTTAACAACTCATTTAACCTCTTCTTCTCAACCTCATAACTTGTCCAACAATCAACTTTGGCTGTAGCACGAGAAATTATTACGTAGTGAGGACTTGCAGTTTTCATCAATAAAGTGAATAACTCATACTCAATGAATGCAAAAGGAAACTCGTGAGGCATTATCATGTGAGAAATAACTTCCTTGATCTTTGCTTGATCATATCTCCAAGTCTGGATACCACTCGTACTGTCAGATCTAGGGGCTTGCGGTGGTAAAAAAGATTGTCTTGTCCCTTTAAAGATATCTGACGTTTCACACAACCGTCTAAACGCCTTTTAAAATGTGTAGTCGTACCATCCTTGTTCTTCACAATTTTAATCTTACAGTGATTACACTGTACTTTTTCAATTCTATTAGGAAGCTTAACAATAGTTAATTCTTGCCAAACAGTTGATGTCTTCTTTCTATTTCTCCTCATATATGTCCTAATATCATCGAAACACTCAGGCTGCTCAGGGGTTGATTTTTCATTTCCTTCAGTGACATCCATCGGTGGTGAAGAACCAGTACACGAATAATGTCCTTGTTATGAGTTATAAGACATACCTAAAAATTAAAAAAAAAAATCAAATCATTATTAGCGGGTAACACTACATATAATAAGCAAGTTCTATAAAAGCAATAATACATATTACTTAAACAAGGTAAAAGAGAATAATATACCACAAATAAAGATCTGAAAATGTCTCCTCTGAACTCTTTGTGGCCTCCCCGAACCCCATTTAGAGACTGTTAGAAAGAGTTGGATCTTATAGGAGGATATATATTACTAATATAGAAAAAAAAATAAGAACTTTTTTACATACCTTTGATGACGTGTGATGAAGTTGAACAATGAAATATATCAAGAGATGCAACCAATTCTTGAGTTGAAGATGAAATTAATCTGCTGTTCTTTTTCCTTTTTCTTCACTCTGGTTCCTTTGAGAAGAAAACCAACAGTCAAAGAATGTGAAATCACTTAACTTATTGGGTACGATTAAATTAAATTAATTTAAATATTATAAAGGAATTGGGTACATTAAATTAAACCAATTTAAATATAAGAAAGGAAATCCAAATTAAACCAAATAGAAGCAACTCTCGAAGAAGATTAGTTTGAAATCTCCAAAATAGATTATTGAAGCAACTGCATCATCCAAAGAGGTAAAAAATGCTAACAGAAGATTGAACCAATGTCGTTTTTCTAGACGAAAAGCAAATAATTCCTATAATCCAACAATATAGTCAGCTATACAGTAACCATTTGCAAATCTAATCCCCCTTCGTGATATACCCATACAAAGCTTAGTTATATATGAACAGAATACGCAAACCTAAATTTTACATCAGAAAGTCTTAATCACACAACCTCTTTTATCTCATAAAGTATAGTTTGCTCAACTCTTGGAATTCCAAGCATATTCTTCTAGTAAAGTATCATGGACCAATCACCGAGTTAAATAGTAAGAATTTTCTATCCTACGTTAAAATAGCAGGGTTTTTTTATAGGTGGTTTAACTTGTAAATGACTGTCATTAACCATGCTACTTTCTAAGTAAAAACAACCCTGATTTTTTGCTGAAGCCTCGGATACTATCAACAAAATCATACATACGGACGAATTAAACACTTTATCTAATAAACAAAAAGACCACAGAATGAGATGACTATCCAGCTCAGTTGGTAGAGCACAAGGTTCTTAACCTTGAGGTCGTGGGATCGAGTCCCACGGAGGGCATTTCATAATTCGGAGGTCTTCTACGGAAGTTGCTCTCAACCTGGTGTTGGGGGCAGCCTACTATCTTACCTCCCTCTTACCCCATTACATATGGGAACAAGGGACAGTCATTATGAAAGAGGATCATGAACAGATAGAAGCAGCTCTAACATATTAAGCGAGCAAACCCAGGGTTTGGTTCCATTTGTTTAGCTAAAAAAGAAAGAAAAGAGAGATTGATTGATTATATACCTTGCACTGCTGCAAAACTCGAAAATCTTACAAACACAAAAAAAAATCTTGTAAAAAGATAAATGGAAGCTTCTGATTTGATTAAAAAAAAGGATACGGCTGAAATTTGATAAACTTAGGTGGCGTTTGGTTGGCATGAATCCCTTGGAATTAGGAGGAATTGAAATTCAATTCCACCACTTTCCCATGTTTGGTTCAAGTTTCCAAGGGAATTGGAATGCTTCAATTTTCCATCAAATGAGGGAAAGTGAATTCCATTCAAGAATAGATGGAATTCAATTCCCTTGTTGGAGGGAATTGAAATTTGACCATACTACCCTCATCAATCTTTTGGTAACTTATTCATATATTGAATAAAAATATTTTTTTTATTATTTCGGGTCGGGTTTCTAATTCATATATTTGAGTCGGGTCGGTTTTTTAAGTGTGATATTCGGGTCGGTCGAGTTCGGGTTTAGGGTGAAAAATACCCGACCCGAAAATATATATAATTTTACCTTATATATTTAGGAATAATTACAATAATACCCCTCTATATATAATTTTTTTCAATTATGTCACTGTTTTTATTGAATAAAAATATTTTTTTATTATTTCGGGTCGGGTCGGATCGGATTTCTAATTCATATATTCGGGTCGGGTCGGTTTTTTTAAAGTGTTATATTCGAGTCGGGTCGGGTTTAGGGTGAAAAATACCCTACCTGACCCAAAAAATATATAATTTTACCTTATATATTTAGGAATAATTACAATAATACCCCTCTATATATATTTTTTTCCAATTAAGTCACTGTTTTTATTGAATAAAAATAATTTTTTATTAATTCAGGTTGGGTCGGGTTTCTAATTCATATATTCAAGTCGGGTCGGGTGAAACTTTATTTTGGTCAGGTCGGGTCTCGAATGGAGGTTCCCTTGTTCTCGGGTCGGGTGGACCAAAAACCCGACCCATGACCATCCCTAATTGGAATGATTTTAACTTATGATGTTTATTAGCATGATTTTTATAATTTATTGAAACGAATAATCAATCAATAAAATTAAAATTTAATTTTTTTTTAAATTTTTATAATATATTGCTACATGTAATTTATAAACAAACTAAAATTAAGCAAAAAAGAAGAAGAAGGGCAATTCTGTCATTTTACATTACTGAAATCAAATTCATCTGACATGTCTACGAACCAAACAGAATATGAAATTGGATTCCAATTCAATTTCCTGCCAATTAAAAAAATATGGAATTGGATTTTAATTCCTGACAGATTTCAATTCCTTCATAGATTTCAATTCCCTCAGAAACATTATAGCGAACCAAACGTCACCTTAGAATTCTATTAAAAAAAAGGGAAAGGAAGCGTAGAAGAAACGAGCACGGAAAAGTTTTGTGTAGAAAATTGTAAAATTATATAATTGGTGCTTAAACTTCTTAGAATTTATAATTTAAACTCTATATTTTACCATGTATTCAATTTAATATGTAATTTCACTAATATTTAAAATATAAAAAATAAAACGAGCTTATAAACGAGTATGTTCATGAACATATAAACGATCTTCTAAACGAGATTGTTCATGAACATATAAACGAGCTTGTTCATGAACATAAACGAACCGAACGCACCTCTGTTTTTGTTCGTTCCATTAAATGTACGAAATTTTTTTGTTCATACTCGTTTATTTAGCTTAATAAATAAACATAAACGAACATTATACGAAAAATTCACGAACAGTTCACCTAACGCTCTATTCATTTACACCCCTAGATGTACGTATTTATCCCTTATATTCTCATCCCATACCTTTGGTATTAATGAACAAAAAATAAATAGATTTAAGGGTAAAGTACACAAATGGTCCCCGACTATAGGACATTACTTTGTTGAGTCATTTGATTATTAAAAATTATAAAATGATCCTTCGACTATCAGAATTTACTTTGTTGAGTCCCTTGACTATTAAAATTATAAAATGGTCACCAGACTATTCATATGTTCCAAACTCGTCATTTTCTGTTAAAAGTTTACAGTCGTTTGAGTTGGATATTAACCTATTGATTGGGATATGATAAAATTATTTTTTAATGATGTCTACTTACAGCGTCGTTGCTTCCAAGAACTTGTTTGACGGCATAATTTTCAAGCACTAACTCGACAACATAATGTAAACGAAGACTTGTTGCACAAAATATACCTCAAATGATTCTGGGATCAAACTTTTTCATAACTCATTCAGAAGGTTAATGTCCAGCTCAGAAGTCCGTCAAATTTTTAACGAAAAATGATGAATTTAGAACATATGAATAGTCAGATGATCATTTTGTAATTTTTAATATTCACGGGACTCAACAAAGCAACGTCCTATAATCAGAAGACTATTTTATAACTTTTAGTAATAAAATAACTCAACAACCCTACAGTTGAGGATCATTTTTTTACATATTACCCTAGATATAATGTATGTTGCTTATTATCTAATCTATAGGTATATTATCCATTCAAAAATTAATTGTCATAATAATATTAAGAAAATTTGATCTAGAGAAATGACAATTTTAAAGATAAAGATACCTATTATAATTTGGCTTCTGAACACTGTACTATATAATTTTTATATAATTTATTATAATTTTTTAAATTATAATTTAAAATTTTTCGAATTTAAAAAAGAAAACAATAATATAATGTCAACGCTACAATATTAATAAATCTCTATTTTTAATCTCATCAAAATTAATCTAAAATGTCGTGTTAGTACAAGAAATCCTCTTTATTTCACAAAGATATATCTTCGGACGGATACAGTAACATTGATAATACAAATAATCTCTCAGACTAATACAAAAAGAATAAAGATTTACAATGTACGGATGCTCGGCTGTAGCCTCTCTGTAAATTTCTGCCATGCAAATACTGAACTGTACATGATGGTCTCCCCACACGTGATGTGACGTTTACTTATACGGCATACAGATTATGGCCTGCTTCTCGCCGGCTTGCTGCTCGTCGTGCTGTGAAGCCGACGGTTGTCGGTCGGATGGATCTTTGGCGCACCATTTCGACGTAGGCCGGATCATCCGACAGCCCTTCGTGTCTTATCCACTGTATCATTCCATGGTACATGGGGAAGAAGCGCATCTGAATTGCGTTGTATAAGAAGTATGGGATAAGGGTGGCGATGACGACGAAAAGCGTAATGAACCAGTACGAAGGAGCCGGCGCGAGAGCTTCGATGAAAACTCTGTAGGCGTCGGTGGAGAAACTGGGAGGCAAGAGACCGTACACCACTTGAAACAGGTACCAGAATCCAATGGAACCCCAGATGACAATATGTTGTATCAAGGTGAAGTAACTGATCGAAAGGGCCAACTGCAGGTTCACAACCCAGACAATGCATGCGTACATCGTTCCCGTAAAGATCTCTCTACTAGCGGTTTTCCCGTCATCGTTGAAGGCCTGCTGCTCTAGAGCTCGAGCGCAGAAGAAGAATACGATTATGGCACTGTAAAATCCATTAAACATCCAGCTCACTATGCGCCGCCAGCTGAAGAGAACGTTCTGCACACCTTCTTGGTATAACAGAGGAAACTGCCACAGATTAAACATAGAGCAGAAGCAGTTAATAAAACATCCATCTCCCACAATATATAGTGTGGTAGGAACAACCGAAGACTCAAAAAGCCACCTACCTTGAGACAAAACCGTGCAGATACGTCCTGGTCGAAAACTCCCATAGCGATTACGGGAAGTGATGAGAAGAAGACATTGTAGAGCGATAAATACCAGTCGTTGTAAGCAGGCTGTGCTGAAAACGACGCGTACACCTCGTACAGAAATATTGTGAAACCGAATGCAATGTTCTTGTAGAAAAAGTAGCATATCTGTCACCACAACAATAGAAAGGCAATTAGGCCTGCAAGTCAAATTGATAACTTCTTCAACTTCAAAAGTTTTATCATCTTAATGAATCAACACTGACTAGAGCAACAGAATGAATGTATTACCATTGATGAAATTCTCCTATAACACCAATGTCCATGCACAAGTAGCAAGCGTTCTAAGTACCGAAACTGAGCAATTGCGACATCACTTGACATCACTGCCTGCGTTAGACAATAACAACAAAAATCAGTAGATTGTGGAGATTTTGACATCCTTCAGCATTACCATACTCCCATCTCTCGAATCATAAATAAAGCTAGAGGAACTTAAAACACCAGAGTCGGTGCATTATCAATTAAATACCTGCATTCCTTCCACACCACTGATTCCAATCCCAATATCTGCTTCTTGAAGCATTCCCACATCATTAGCACCATCTCCAATGGCTAACGTTGTTTTCCCGGTTCCAGTTTTTACTAGCCTTGTAACCTATGAATTTCAGTTTTGTCATTTAATAGAGAGAATTACTTACCTGAAGCAAGGACTAAATATGAAAAAGGGGAAGGGAAATAAAGAATCAACTCAGTAAAATCACCGGAAAGATGTGAACGTACCAATGCCTTCTGTTTCGGTGAGGAGCGGCAGCAAATCACAGATGCACAACCAATGGCGAGATCTAGAAATTTTTGCTTCATATCATCCTCTAGAGCATAAGCAAGTGATTTCCCATCAATAATCAAGGCAAATGCCTCGGACATTGCACTTAATGAAGAGACCTGAGCCTTCCCTGAAGCTATCTGTTCAAGGACACTTTTTCTCGATGCCTAAAAGAACAATCATTCCATCAATAAAGATACAAATATTTTTAACAATCAAAAAGAAAATTTGATACAAATTTTATAAACTATGCACAAACATATAAATTACACATGCAGACACTCATGAAACACAAAATCCGTATGAAATAATCATTTTACCTTGTTGATGGCATTCTTGTCTCCAGTTTTCTCCAATGACTGGATTTCTGGAGCATCTAAAGTGATTATAATCTGTTTCATTCCTTGTCTAAGCAAACTACAAGCGTAACTGCAAATTTATGAACTTTGGTTAGAGATCAGGGATTCGATTATAGTAAGTTTTATTTTAAGCAGTAACAGAAAAGGTGAAACTCAGGAAGCATACCCGATATTGATGGCTGTCTCCATTTTGTCTCCAGTCAACACCCATAGTTTAATCCCAGCTTGAGCAAGCTTGTCAATGCAGTCAGGGACCTGTAAGGTAAAAATAGACGAGAAATCTTTAGTCCCCTACTCTGCCTCGTTAAAAAAAAGGGTTCAATTATAATTGCGAATTCCAGCATACCCCATTTTGGAGTTTGTCCTCGACAGCCGTAGCCCCTAAGAGAATTAGATCTCTCTCAATCGTGTCTGCAACCTCGTCAATTAAGGTTTCGCGATCTGCACTAACTGAGTTTTTTGCCTCAGTGAATTTCTCGTTAAACACTTGGTATTCATTTTCTGAAAGTTCACGATATGCTAGAACAAGGGTCCTCAGTCCTGCATCAGCATACCCATTCATGTGCTCCCTAGTGTCCTCTTCAAAGTCGCGACCACTCTTGGCCAGCATTTCAAACATGACACTGCAAAGGGAAAAAAGGCATTATGATGATATGTAGTGCAACAAAAAAGGAAATAAGTGTTATTGGTTCCCCCCAAGAATTCGATTTGGTCTATTGATACTAACCTGTCGGCACCTTTGGAAAGTAGAAGAATTTTTCCTTCTTCATCTCTTACAATTACAGACATCCGTTTTCTGGTGCTGTTAAACTCTATAACATTTAAAAGTTTATATGACCTGCAAAATGAAAACTATTCAACTCCAAATGTACTTAAACGAGCGAGCCATCATTTAAGGACAACAACCTGCATGCTGATGAGTATACTACAGTCACACATGCAAAGAGTAAACATTTAAACATTCGGTATCCTTTCTTTCTAATTGGTCAATCACATAGGCGAAGAATGCAAGTCAAGAGTGCCAACTAAATCTATTGAAGATTGATTATTAGATTAAGATTTTAACTCAGAATGAGGCTTCAGTGACATGAAGCTCGTTTTCAGTTTAGTATCCCCGTGCCATCCAGTGCCTAAAATTTCAAAGCATTTCTTGTTTGAGCTGTTTTCTCTTGAAGCTAAACATCAAGATATGTTGCTATTATGGTTATAAAAGGTTCATGGGACAGGTGGACTTGATGTCAAGATGATCCTACAATGCTAGTCACATGCAGAAAAATAACATAAGATGATAACATAGAGACATAATGTCTACATGGTTAAGGCATGCGAAGATCGTCACCTGTCAACTGTCTGTCCGGAGACAGGATCCAACTCATGTAGGGAGATGCTTGTTTGTGTCCTGTTGTGGAATTCAAAACCTAGGACTCTTGCTGCAATCACAAATGCTGCTTCATCAGGTGATTCAGCCTCATATGAGATTTTTCCTGTCTCTTCGTCCACTTCAGGTATTGCAGTATGACAGATTGCTAACAGACGGAAAAACTTCTGGATGACATCCGCACGAGGCTCATTAACCCAGTTTCCATTCATGACCCTTTCATCCTTAAAGTTAAAACCTTTAATAGCCGGCGTATCAGCAAAATCCTCAACATGGTTAGGGCCATTTAGTTCACGGACGGGTGAACCTTTCTTTCTATCCATTGCCCTCTCAACTTCTGTAACACCGCGGCCATAAGCTGTACCAGCCACAGAACACTTGATGAACTCCATTGAATTACAGGTTAGTGTTCCCGTCTTATCAGATAGAATCGTGTCAACTTGGCCAAGTTCTTCATTCAAATTAGAGGTACGGGCATGTGCTGGTTTGTCGGCCTCCTCATAATACATGTGAATATCTTGATTGATGAAGATGCTCTGAAGAACTTTAACAATTTCTATGGACACATACAGAGAGATAGGGATGAAGTAGCTATACAAAAGAAGAGCTGTTAGGAAGTGATAAATTGCTGCAACTGGAGCTCTACTAGGATCAAAGAAAATTTCAGCACTATCAGGCCGAAGATACCATCTCCTTCTAATCCTTCCATTTTCAAGGTCTCTGTCAGTTTCAATCCCAAAGAAGATAGAACCAATAAATCCCATTACGGTCACGATAACGAACATAAGGTAGATAATCCGATCCATCTGCTTCTCGATTTTGCTTCTCTTGGAAGGAGGATCAGTAGAATTCTGCATGACCTTGGTGTCATGACCAGTGAACACAACAGCCCCATATACGTAATCTGTATTCCGGAGTTTCGAGTCCCGAAGGAGAAGTTGTTGAGGAGAAAGGGGATATTGTTGCTCTTCGAACTCCATAGTTCCAACAAAAGTATACAAATTCGCATTGGGGTCCTCGCATTTAATCATAGCCTTAAAGTCCTTAAAGTTATAGTCATCATGTAAGGATGAAGTTACCTCTAGCGCTTGTTTCAGCTTCAAATTCGTTTCTCCATCAAGGTTCATGGTTTCAACATAGCAAACCGCATCATCGTAACTGGATGCGAGCAAGATGAGATCCGTTGGAAAGAATTCATCTTTCCCCACCTTTACAATATCTCCCACTCTAAGATTCTTCCACTCAGTATGATCAAAGTGGCCATCACCTCGATGAACTTTTGTCTTTCTGTTGTTCACCTCATTATCCTGAAGAAAACCCAGATTGACCATAAAACAACCAGATTATAGAAACTTTACCTACAAGCTAATTCAAGGGAAAAAGTCCAAGACAGATATGTTCTATGAACAAGCAGCAATAAAGGCAGTGAAAAAGGAGAGAAACCTGCTGTTTTCGGCGCCAATCCTCGACACCTTCTTTGATCATTGTAGCGCCAATAACGATGATGAGAGGGACGATAGCACTAACAGCTGAATAAGGAGCAAGAGCAGTGAAGGAAAGTATACCGGTAACCAAGAAGTAGAAGTTAGCGACTCTCCTGAATTGCTCGAACAATGACTTGGGCAAGAAGGTAGCAACGTTATACTTGGTGGTACTGACATAATTATCCGAGTAACGGTGGATTCCCGCCTCCAAGGAACTCGGTTCATTGCAATGAACAACCCTGGAGAATCCTGGGCCCCCAATCTGCGAATGGTCTTCCTTGAATGATGCTTTACCACATCCAAGTCCATAGATCTTGCTCATCAACAGCTTCCTCTTCCTGCCACCACCCATTTCCCCCCCTTTTTTCCTCTCTTTCAACTACAACAATCAATTTACTAAAAATAATATATTCAGCTCACCCTCCTGATCTTAGTTTCACCCAAAAACTGTATGTACAGTGTATATGTACGTATACAATCAGCTATAAGAAAGGAGGAAATTACAGATTTTTTTTTAATAAAAAGATTGGGTTATTCTTGTTGAGCTCAAAGCCCCAGAAAATTAATAAAAAAACTTTTTCTAGAACTAAAGGTTTAGACTTTAGACACAAAGAGAGAGGGATAAATAGATTTGGAGAAAGGATCACAGTTTATTAAAGACACGTATGTCAACATGTAAGAATTAGTCTTGAAAGAGAAAGATGAATAGAAGGAGAAAATGCAGAGAAACAGAGGTACAAGGAGGATAATAATATTGGCAAAAAAAATTCAAACAGAATACTAGAAAGGGTTGAAGGAGGATATGATTTGATGTCAGCCTTTTTAATTATGAAAATGAATAAGGCGAAGAAGCCGAGTTTAAAATAGGGATGAATTCTTCTTCTTCTTCTTTCTCTTGTCTCTCTCTGGTTTTGTTTTCTGGGTTTCTAGTAGGAATACATTTCTTTAATGATTCCATCACAAACTTTGATTTGAACGAAGACTTGGACTTTTTTGTTCTATATTTTATGAGTTTCATGTACGCGCGTTTTGCTTTTGTTCCGTTTTGGAGGCCAAAAGAAAATACAAATTTCAAACCTTTTTTTTTTGGTACATATGGATCGTTTTGTGAAGACAATATACAAAATTATTTTAGGTAAATTACAATTATAAGTCACTCGATTATAAATAATATTACAAACAAGTCATTGGTTACAAACAAATTATTCAATTAATTGCAATTATAAAAAATAGTTCTCATTAAACACTCAATATATATTTGTAATAATCTATTCATTAAGTAATGTGTTTGTATTTTAAAAATTCAATAATTTGTTTATAATTTTATTGATAATTGAATGACTGACTGTGTAATTTACCCAGTATTTTGGGTTAGGATCTTAGGGTTGGCGCGGGCGTCTGGAAATTAAATTTCAAGCCAAGTGAGCGAAGCAATTGAAATTGCCAATCATTGAAGGGAAAAAAAGGAAAGACGTTTTATCCAAAAATAAAAAAGGAAATATTAAGATCAAATAATTATTAGAAAAAGGGAAGACAAAATTTTCGAAATATCATTTCCAATCGTGACCGTTGGTTTCCGATTTATTTGGTCTTCTTTCTTGAAGAAGTTTCTTCTAATTTTCTAATTCTAATTCTAATTTTATAATGTGAAAAGTTGAAAAATAAGAGAAATAATACCGTCCGCATTACAAGAGAAAGTGTTAGTTTTTTTCACATTCCGAATCACCAAAGTTAACCAACGGAATTGGTTCAAGTAGTAAGTAACTTGATATCGCTTAAGCAAGTTTTAAGTACGAGTCTTTGTGTATGTAGAAAATTTCCGTTGGGGGACTTACCCACCAAAGCCAAGTATGAATTTTTGTTCAAATATGCTAGTTGGATGTTATGTCAATGCTAAGTGACTCGGGCACATCCCGAATACTCTAGAGGAATAGACTAGACGAACGAGGTATCGATGCTATGTGACCCGGACTTAGCTCGAGGTTTATGAAGATGTCGATGCTATGTGACCCTGGTTTCGCCTGGGGTTCTTTAGTAAGCAAATATGAGTGTGAGTTATGTGATGCTAAGTTACCCCGAGTTACACCATGATGCTTTACTGTGGTTGTTGTGTTTAGTGTATGTCAATGTTCATAACCATACTTGTAGCATGCTTATATGTTGGATACTTGTACCGTACTTGTGAGCTCATCGTACGGAATATGTTTTCGTGCGCAGGTTCATAAGTGCCAGTTGAGGAGTTCGTCGCCAGACTTAGATTTCCAGACTCGTCTTTCTTGCAAAGTACGTATCGAGTATTATAGAGGGCATATGTACTGTCATAGACTCTTGTTATGTATTTGAGTCGTAAACTATGTTATATTTGTATTTATGTATTTTGGAGACTGATGTTGGGAGCTCTCCATATTTTGAATACTTATATTTGCAAACATTTTATATTTTGGTTTTATGTCACGCGTGGATGTTAAATCGGTCTAATGATTTAAAAAATGGTTAGCCTCTTAGGTAGTTTCGTGTAACATTCTAATCCACCATGTTTCGGGTTAAATTGAATTAGAGTGTTACATTAGTACCTAAACTTTCAAAAAAAAAATCAAAACTTAACGTTAAATTTTGAAGAATTGTACTAAAATAAAAAAAACTAAAGTTTTTAGCGGCATATTACTAAACTGAAACAAAAACTAAATTTTAAGTATGATATTAAAAAAAATTTAAAAATTAGGTACGAAAATGAATCAAAACGAATATTTTAAGTACTAACCGCGTAATTTTACCCTTGATAATTTAACCAAATAATATTGTGAATTACAGATAAGCGAGAGATGCAGCTGCAGCCAGACAAGGCAGGAAAGAACAGTGTTGCGACGTGTAAGACACTAAGACGAGATGCGATTGGTCGAACCCAACAAAACAAAACGGCAATGCCAATGACGAATAGAGTGGCGTTTCGGTCCGTGAAAAGTGAATCGCGACGGCGACGAGAGTGTGTAGAACGCAGTGAGTCAACGGTCTTCTAGAATTAACATTTATTTAAATTTGCTAAAGCGGTCACCTCATATGTCATACATAGTATTTAATCAACAACTTTCATCATCTCTTGGTTCATAATTCAACAGCTTTCATCAATTATGTCATATGTTGTTGTCAACGACCCAATTTTATTATTATTATTATTATTATTAAATTATTATTATTATTATTAAATTATTATTATTATTATTATTGTTCCTTCTGTCCCTTTTCCTTTTGCTTTTTCTTCTAATAATTCCCCATCTCCTGGTATTCAGCGCATGGTTGCATCCACATGATGCACGAGAAATGAATGAATAAATGAATAATAATAATAATAATTTTTGTGTTTGGTATAAGAATGAAATTGGGATTTTGATAAATTAAAATCAAAAAAATTAATTTGTAAAAAATCATTTAAATTAAATTATTAATTTATAAAACAAGACAAAAGTATAATTTTTTGTTTAATTAAGAGAAAAAAAGCATTTAATTTAAATTAATTGAATATAGGAGGACTAAAAGTATAGTTTATCCATTCAATCGAACATGCCAAAGGCTCTTAGCTTTCGTCCTCGTTTCGAATTCGGGTGGAGAATGGTTGTGCGTTGTGCAATATTTCCTTATCGAACCTGATGTTATCAATGCTATAAGGGACGAAAGTAATATTTAAGGTTATGAGTGTAAATATTTAAAAAATATATATAAAAATTTTATAGGGTGTGTTTGGTTGGGGGAATGTAATTAACATTCCCACGTTTGGTTGGCCGGGAATGTCATTCCCGGTAATCTTACATTACCAATAGTGGATTTTTTAGAATATATTACCGGGAATGTCATTACCTCCATTTCCTTATGTATTGTTGGATTACCGGCGTTTTGGACTAAAATGCCCTTAAAAAATTTTCTTTTAAAAATATCATTATTCTGTCATTGAATAATAAAAATTCTACGAAGGTTAAATTATAAATTTATCCTTAAACTATTTTATATTTACAAAAAAAAGTCTATAATTTAAATTTTATATGAAGTTCAGGGGTTAAAATAAAATTTTATCATTTCATAAAACCTTTTTATATTTTCAATTTTGTAAAAAAATTATATAGATTTTATGAATTTAAATTTTTTAAAGAAAATATATAAATATTTTCTAACTTGTTTAAAAAACAAATATATAATAAAGATAATTTGGTTAAATATACATTCTAATAATATTTTAATATTTTAACCAAACACGATAATCTTACATTCCTGCTAAACCAACCAAACACAAAATACAACATTCCCAGTAATCATATTTCTTGATAATCTTTTATTCCCACTGATAATCTTACATTCCGTGAACCAAACGCACCCTAAGAGGTTTTAATTATATATATATATATATATATATATAAATTAATTTTTTAAAGAAATAAGATGGCATTAACATGCTTTGATTCATCCCTAAATACCATGTAACATAAATGTCGTGTCATATCATGTTACATTTAAATGGTAGATCGTAGTTAATAATTAGTGTATAAAGTCATGAGCTTTAATCTCGGAATAAAATGACTGATTTGTCACTTTGTGGTTTGCAAGTACACCACGGCTCTATAATTAATTCTAGATTAGTGGTTATTAATGGACCATTTAGATCATTTTTCACGTTTTCATAAACATAAAACATAAACCATAAAAGAATGTAGGCTCAGGGACGGATCTACTTTTTGGCATAATAGCATTTTAGGTTCTTTTTAGTTTAAATATTAGTTAAATAAGGCCTTTGTCCCCCCTAATTTTTATATTTAAATACTTAATAGACTATTGCTCTCTTGATATAAAATTATTTTGCCACCTTAACATTTGATATTGGCTCCGTCCCTGTGTAGGCTATTGTACAATGTACTTTTGTATAAGGATAAAACAGTGATAATAGATCGAACGAATGAGGTAAACAATTATCACAATTGTTCCTTACTCGAGGATAATACAACGATTAATTTACATTTCAATTTTTAGGAAGTTATAATTCAATTTCAATCATTCTAAAAAAATTTATAGTTTCACCTTATAATGAAATAACCTTATAATGAAATAAATTGGGTTGAGAGAGTCATTTTGGCTTCTACAATATTCGATCTGAATTAGTCGATTAATCAATCGGATATTAATTGTTATAAAAAAATAAAGTTGTTTACGTGGATATTTGTGATCAAGTACTTTGATCTTTATATACGGATATTATACAAGATAAAGATCATTAAATTACTCGTCCTAGTTGGCCCATGCATAATAAATAATAATTAAGGGTTGTTTTAGGCCAACCGATCCTCAATCTTCAACTGCTGTCTTGTGTTTTTGCATGCAAACAAAAGGAGGTGGCATGACCACGTAGTCCTTAATACTAATAATTACTCGCTAATTATGATATAAACAAATAAATAAATGAATTAGGACGATGACTTGTAAGATGTGAATCAAGTGATGAAACGTGAAAGGAGATGTGGCCATCCGTTTCCATTGTACTTAATATCTCCCATCTGCCACACGCCGTAATTTGTATGGATATATTTTTGTTATATAGGAATTTATAAACAGAAAAATAATCAAAATTAAATTAATATAAAATGAGATATGTATAATAACGATATTTAAAGTGGTTCAATTTTATTTATCTCAATGGATGAGAAAAATAACAATATACTATAAATATAAATATTACGAAGAGTACAAACACGTGACATCTCATGTATCTTATATATATATATCAAAATCCGGTGTATCTCAAAATACTCTTCTATCATCCCTACAAAACTCATCTCTCCAACGTAGACCTAAAAAATTACAGAGACTGAAAATATTACATCTCTCATGATTCTAAAGGCTAGGAGATATTCTCTACATATTTATATAGTCAAATACTTGATCATCAATAATTCTTAACTAAATAAATTTAATTACCTAGTAATCTCTGACCAGTAGAATTATAATAAATTCTAAATTTATTTCTAATTATAATATGAATCAATATCTAACTTGCTGGAACCTGCATCTTTCAAGTTATTGTAACAATAACAATATCATTCGAATTAAGACTCGATCAACGATATTTAAATTTTGAAGCAAGACCATTTTGCTAATGAACTTTGTCTTGTACGTGTGTGTTGTAGTGTAAAGAATGGGATTGGAAAGGGTAAAAGTCAAGAATCAATTTCAGCCAAAGGGGCGCAACATGGATTCTAGTGACGCTTGTACTTGGAAGGAGCGTCTAGGAATTAAACATGGCTGCCTCTCAAGACCAAACCAAGCCAAACTTGATATGATTCTTTTCATTAATCAAACCATAAATATATAGAATTTTAAGCGCGTGATTAAATAATAAAGAGTTGCATTAATTGACTCCCATGCGTCGTCAAAATCTGAGACTAAGAGCAATTACGATCCGGCGTTATCCATCACGCTTTGATTTGAATATGCATGTGTATGTATGCAGCAGTAGCTGACCCAGGACCATAATATAAATAATTGAATATTCTGTGGATCTTATTAGCATCATTTTGAGGGAGTTGTTTAATTGATTTGGTCTAATACCACCAAGTATTAGCTGATTAAAATAAATGTTTGGTGCACTGTTAGCAGATCAAAATCATGACACTATTTACCCCAACTTGTGAGGGGGGGGGGATCATGACACTTTCTATAAATGAAACCATGAAATATTTATAAATTATGTAGCAAATACTTGCACTGAAACCATAATGTAATTTTTTTTGGATAATTCCATTTCATTACCTAAAAAAAGCATAAAATATGCTACATAAACAACAACTTAACTCTTACTATACAAACAACATAAGAACACCATTACAAGTAAACCCCAACCTTAAGCAATACCCCAATTCACACAGAGGGAGTTGTTTCTCAGATCAACTCTGCTGCTGATAGCTAAACCTTTCAGCCAAATCTGAACAGCTTCTTTGATGTCCTTCAACACATCCCCCACCAGTCTAACTTTGCCCCCAAAAAATCTACTATTTCTCTCCTTCCAAATGCCATACACATGACCAGCCCAAACAAGCTTAAACACCCTCACAAGGAGAGATTTCCCTTTAAAACAATGAACAGCCCATGCCAACTCCCTATCCCAGCTGCTAACTCTTCGCATTACACCACACAAAGTAAGGATATCACCCCGCAACTCCCTCGCAAAACCACAATCAAAGAACAAGTGATCTCTAGTCTCAGCCTCAATACCACAAAACACACTTATCATTTTCTATGCTTAATCCTATTCTCAAAAGTCTTACCCGAGTAGAAAGTCTATCTAAAATAGCCATCCACACAACGATGTTGTGCTTTGGAATATGCCCTAGAAACCAAACCAAGCTATGCTATGGGACCTTTGGAACCTTATTGCACATATCCTTCCAGATCTGCCAAGTTTTGAGGTCACTACTTGAACCAGCAAATAGGTGAGAAACAACAGGCCTCAATTTCAAAATACTTCTAAAACTCCAACTGACACTAACAGAAATAGCCATCTGCCAAAAATCAGCATTCCTAATATTACTGAAAATCGTAAATTAATTATAAAATACACCATGAAATGTCTATTACTAGTATTAAAAAGAATCCAATAAATTTTACAAGGTGTTATACAAGCTGGCAATATTTCATCAAATCAAATGAAACAAAATTCAATGAATTATTGTTAATATAATATTAGTGTAATTGCTTGGTTTATCCTTCTCTCACACCTAAGTGCCAGCACAAAGCATCCTTTTGAACTTTAATTTAAACGTGAAAACGACAAACGACAGACTCGTTTTTGATGAGCAGCCAAAATAAGAGCAGGCGCAGGCACAACACACGAACAAGAATATCGGAATGAGAAAAATAATAAAATCCTGGGGTGGATTGCGATATTCCAGAGGCCTTGTTCCATGTTCCAAACAAGGCCTGATCCTGAATTTTACAGCCCAATTTAAGATTTTGGAGTGAGTCCACGGCCCATAGAGACGAAGAGTAGTCTTACACTTAAAAAAACAAGGTCTAATTCTAGTTTTAGTACCTTTATTTTTTTGATTAACTTGGATAAGTACAAGGTAGTATATCAATCTGATCAATGTGAACAATAGATAAATGTGAAAAATATAATAAATCAAATACTTAATATTATAAAAACAATAAATTTTGATATTATAAAAAAGATAATGGTCCAATTAACAATAAATTTATATATTAATCAAATACTTAATATTATTTTAATTTCCATCACTTTAACAACAATAAGTAACACGATGATATTATAAAAACAGATGCACCCAATATATGAAATGAAAGGGATTAAATCCCAAATTTTGAGTGTAGTAGACGAATAAAACCGCAATTGGACCAATAAAGTTATCGCTTACAATGCAGAACTCAACCGAGTCTACCGAGTTCGGCCAACACAAATGCGTCAACTCAACGATTTTGCCTCCTCCTCGCTCTATCTTCACCCATCAATCTTTTTAATCCAACAAAAGTGCCGGCTTTTTTCCTTTTTATCATGCTATAAGTGATGAGGAGAATCTGACCTCCAAACAATCCTTCAAGATAAAACTTCAAAGCCTCACCTTGATGTCGAACAAAGATGTACAACTCTTGCAGTATTAGTTCGAGTGCGTTCTCACTCAGGAGTAATGGGTCTATTTCATTTTCATTCAACGATTGTTCTTCCAACGTTTTCAATTCATCACCATTATCGTCATCACCGTGTTTTTCTTCATGCTGCTCATCTTGTGCTTGTTGCTGTGCTACATTTGCCACTGCCACCCATAGGCTACCCAGTACCCCTTGCTTTTTGTATGGATTAAGGCAATCCGCCCTTGTTCATTGCTCACCTTCTAGGAGGTTCATTTTACCTGCTGGATGCCGCTGCCTTTCAGGATTTCTGAGCTGTGATCTCAATCGAGCTGCTTTCGAGGTTTCTACTGGTATTATGTTTGCTAGGAAAGCTAAAGGGAGGTTTAGATGTATGGTTTCAGAGGATAATGCAGCTAGCTCTAGGTATTTGTTAGGCGGAGTCGATGCCGCCGAGGCCATGGTCAACTTGTTGAGTGAGGAAGTGGATGGGGAGTGTTTAGGTACTGGAGAAATAAATAGGAGTTCGTATAAGGTAGTGGAAGTGAACAAAGCAAAGGATTATGATAGTAAGTGCTATAGCCTGAAGAAGAAAAGTAAACAAGTGAACAACAAAACATGCTGTGGTAATGAATGCAATAATGAAGAGAAGCAAGAATTGCAATTGGAGGACAGAGGGAGACGATGAACCTTATAGAGAGAAGACTAGAACTGTCAGGTCGGGTTTGTTGGAGAGTGATTCCAAGGATGAATATGAGCCCATTGCCGTTGAGTCAAGGGGAGTGATTAGAAGGAAGGCGGAGAGCGAGTCATCCTTGAGAACTGAGCATCTTAGGGGAAGGACAAAGAGTTCTAGTTGTTCATCTTATTACTCATTGTCATCTTCAGGGGACTTGGAGAGTGATGTTGAACTCTCAGACCGAGAGCAATTTGTAACGGAAACAATAAGGGACGAGACTAGGAGAAGCGAGGGACAATTGACAGAAGGCTTGAAAAGGGGCAATGCAGTGGGGATTAGTGTTGATTGGGATTTGAAAAAAAATCAGAGAAGAGGCTTGCTGAAGTATCCTCTGACGAAATACAATCTGGGGCAGAATCCTCACAAGAATATGAAAGAGGGGTGAAGAATGATCAAAGTGAATATGTGAAAAGATCTAGTTCTGAGCATACTCGTACAAATAATCAAGTTATTGGGCAGTCCGAATCTAGAAGGAAAAGCCAGGGTGTTAGAGAAATGTCAAAGATCCATGTTAGTGATGTCGGCAAAACTTCCCAAGAGAAATTGGAGATTGAGGAAGAAGATAGGAATCTAGTTCAGAGCCGATCTAGATTGAAAATGAAGATCTGGGAAGAAGATACAATCATGGATCAGACTTCATTTCAGCAGACAAGAAAGAAACAGCTGCAAAGAGGTGAATGGATCACTGGACAACTGGAAATGAGAAGAAAGTCGGAATGCTCAAGTGAAACTAATGAAGCCAAGAACAAGAAGACCTCAATATTACAGTCCAGAACACAAAAGATGAAACAGAATGATACTTCAAGTTTAAATTTCACATCTGATCAGAAACAATATCGGAGAGTTGAGCCTGGTAAAGGAATGCCAGCTATTACAAATGTATCTGTTGTTCATGCTGACAACACTAATATAGTTACCAATACTCGTTTGTTCTGGAGAAAGATTGATTGGACATGAAAGTAACGCTTTGGGTTTGGTTCAGATTAATGAGAGAAGTGAAATGCATAATGAAGCCAATGGTAGAGTTCAGCAAAAGAAATCAAGAAAAGAGAACTTGAAATCTACTAGTGTGTCGGAAGAACTTTCTTCCGGACAATCTGAGGAGGGCTCCAGTTTTCAAGCATTTTTGAGTTTGGTTTCAGAAACACGAGAACAACAGTCTCATGTTAATTTAGAGGAATCAGAAAAGAGGAGCACGGAGTATGTTTTGATGCCTCCTCATCCTCAAGCGATAACTGGAGGTCTCCCGCATGATGATTCAATATCTAGGATTTTTACTGAGGAGGCGTCCGGTAAAACTTCAGAAGTGGCTCTGCCACCTCACACATGCATTCGAGAGGAAGGACTACATTTGCACACCACGAACCATATGCAAGAAAAAAGAGTGAGACTTACGGGGAATCTTTAAACTGGACTACCCATGAAGATTCTTTGGATTCTGCTCAACGATTAGAGGAATCATTCTCGCATTTTGTTGGGGAATTTGTTGAGGAGGCAAGGCATGATTTCTTAACTTCTGGGGTCCAACAGGGTAATATAAGTTCTGACCTCACTTCACCATGTGAAGGTGATAAGTATGAGCCAAACGCTTCTGGTCAATATGACAAGGAAGAATCAAAGATGAAAAGGCATGACTCGAGGCAGTCATTAAAGGGCTCTGGAGGAAGGGGACCTTCTAATGAAATGTGGGATGTAACTGACCCATCTGTTCAAGAACCGCTTGAAGCAGAAACTCCTCAGGGAATTTCTACATCAGGGAATGCTTCCATAAAGAGAAGTGGCATGTCCTTGTGGACCCTTATGGGAGATATAGTTCGATTACAATGGAGTTCACGTGCTCTGACCCCTAACTCAAGTTCAACTGCAAGATCCGGAGGAAGGACTTCACCTAATGAGTCTGTTCACAGTGAGACATGGTTTTCTGGTCATGAAAACAATGAAGAAAATCTGAGAAGGGAAAGAAGCAACCTGGCTTCATAGGTCATATCTCATCAGTTGATACAAGGGACTCAAGGTGAAGGAGATTTCTCTGACTCAACAAGGACAACTGAAAAAGTAGGACACCTTGAAGGCAACATTTCACCATCTTCAAATATATTAGAAACTGTGCCTGCATCAGAAGTTATTTCATTGACTTCGCAGAAGGAAAAACATGGCATTAGTAGCTCTGAGGTAGCCCCTTCAGGCAAGGAGGTAGTACAATCATCTTTACCATTACCAGCTGGAAGCACAAAAGCATCTCTTGTTCTAGAAGATATTTCAGAAGCCGATAAAATTAATATCAAGGGAAGTGGTTCAATAAGGACAATGGTACAACAACCTTTCGGTGCAAGAATAGCTGAAGCATCTGGGTCTCAGGATAAGGAGGGGGAATTAAAACAAAGAAAGCTTCAACGGACCAAACAAGTTCCAAGAGATAGATTTGACGAATGGGAAGAAGCATATAGACTTGAGCGTGAGCAGCGAAAAATTGATGAAATGTTTATGAGAGAAACATTGCTGGAAGCCAAGAAAGCTGCTGATTATTGGGAGGTGCTTGTTGGGGCAGTACTAGTGCAGCATGGGAAGATAATTGCCCGTGGACGCAACTTGTGAGTTCAATAAATTGACATGCTTTTTATTTGATTGTTTATCATTTCTTAACATTTTTTATTGATGATTTAATTTCAGGGTAGAGGAATTACGGGATTCAACTGCACATGCAGAAATGATATGTATACAGGAAGCTTCGAGCATACTACGTTCATGGAGGCTTGCGGTACTATTTCTTCTTTTCTGTTCTGAAGTGTATAAACTTTTTGATGGAGAGCGATGTCAAAACATCCAAAGATGCAGTTCCTCAATAATTCTAGTGTCACTGCTAGCCAGGCAGTTTGCTGAGAAAACATTTAAAGGATATGTGCACCTAAATTTATCTTATAATATGGATTATATGTTCAAATATGGTTCATTAACAAATGAGTAATGTCCCCAGCAAAATGCTTGGGTCTGCTCATTGCTCTTGAATAACAGTAACTATCAATGCCATTTTCTAACTTGCATTGGACTTATTTGTCCAAAGGTTTTTAGCTTTGTAGTTATTGCTGGCAGTTTGATGAACTTGGTAATCTACCTGCCACCATATCATAAATATGCATTCAATTTTATATCCAAATGATGATGATGCATCATGCCTGATAAGGGAATATAATTTCCCTAAAGATTCTAGCGATCTTTCAGTTTGATGACCAAATTCATGCTTTTGCTCCAATTGTTGTAATACCAGAACAAATATATTTTCTTTTCCCTCTTTTTAATGGTTCTATAGTCAAATCCATTCAGTGACTGAATCTTTTGGCCCTTTAGGATACAACACTTTATGTTACACTTGAACCATGTCCTATGTGTGCTGGAGCAATACTTCAGGCAAGAATTGACACTGTTGGGTGGGGAGCTCCCAATAAGCTTCTAGGAGCAGATGGCAGCTGGATAAGGTATGAGTTATGACAATAAAATTCTTACCAGCACAGTCCCTGTGAGTTTTGTAGTACTGTGAGATTTCACTGTTATAAGCTTGAATTTATGCTTCTCCGTGGTTTGAAAATTGCAACAACATACTTGCCCAAACAAAATCGTTGCTGATTATAGCATGTGGTTTTGGTCTTCATATTCGGGCTACTAAAGAAATAAAATAGGAACTTTTTTCTGAAGGAATTGCCCTATATTTTGTAGACTTTTCCCTGACGGAAGAGGAGGAAATGGTTCCGAAGTGACAGACAAGACTGCAGCCCGAGTCCATCCATTCCACCCAAATATGGGAATCAGACAGGATATTGGCATCGGAGTGTGCCGACATGATGCAACAATTTTTCCAGCTTAGGAGAAAGAATGCAGAGCAGCCCCAATCACCATCTTCTCTTCCTGTAACAAGTCATCGTTCGAAATTCTTTACGAAGATGCATGATATCTTGCATTTGATGTTCTGTTTGTGACACTAGGAAAACCAACATACTGTTTTTTTATTAGGCTCTATAATGTATTTTATGAACAAAGTGCTAATTTCCTTCAAATCAAATTGAGTGAAGGTTTTTTCTTGTCAGGTCTACCAATGCATTTGAAGGTAGGTAGGTTGGTGCAGCTTTGTTAACATTGCCTATTTCTTAGCAAACCCTTTCTTAATCTTCTCCAGATATAGATTATATCCCCTTATCATCGAACACGATTTAAAACTTCAAACCTGATCAACATGATTGTCATTCGCCTAAAGTGTGCAAGTATAAATGCACCATAATATGATAGAAATAGATATGAATAACACCAAAGCTGAATAACAAAAATATTGGTAGCATTTTATTGCTTATCCATCCTATTCTTAGTTTCTTACATGGTTGATGAGAATGAAGATCAATTTTATCATAAATGTGATCATGAATCAAATATATATATATATATATATATATAGCCGGTTTAACTTGATCTGTCTTCACATTTCATCCCTTAAGTCATACTGAACAACAAGGCCAAGATTGTCAGCTAATTTGTGGTATTGAAGACACCCTGCACACTGATAAGAAACACTTTCAAAAACATTTTTCTTAATTTAAACAACCATCACTAATTCTTCTGCTAAAACAGATAATAATGCTGCACTTTCTGTTTTCAATAATCAACCAAAATCATTAGATCACTTGTAGAGGTTTTCCAGATAAAAGTTTAGACATTCATCTTTCACATTCAAGAAATTAAAGCAGCAGTTAAAATGTTTCATTCAACTTCGAGATTAGATAAATATCACATAATGTCAATCTTCTGGCTTGTGAAGGCCACCACCAAACTCAAAAAACACCATAAATTAACAGAAACCATTAATATAAGAGCCTATTAACTGGAACACAAATGAACCCCTACAAAACTGAAAGCTTAATTGCAGTGGAGAAAAATGTAGATTTTACCACACATTGAGTATACTGAAAAAGAGAGTTTACTGGAAGAGAAAATTTGAGTCTTTTTTTCTATTCTGTTTGAAAATAAAAGGGAAAATCAGACCTATTAAAATAGGCCGCAACTGTAGAGTCTACTGGTATTTACAACATAAGAGTCCTACCAGGTGTTTAATATTTTCTCTAAACTATTATCTCTTAAGATAAATCTAAAAATACAAGTTTAATAAAAAGTAAAATACTAAATATACATTACTTTATCTACACGGCTACAACCTACACTTTATACTGCTATAGAAAGGCCTGTCTTCTATACTATTTATGCTGAAAACATGGACTGTTGCAATCTAAATTATTTAAACCAATTTGATTATCAAGAAACATATAATAAGAGACTTTCCTGATAGGAAAAAGAGAGCAAAGAAACAAAAAGAGGAGAAAATACCTGTACATAAACGAGTCCACGTTCATAGGCCAAGCGGTTTATGAGCCTCTCTGTTCTTTCGCCACATTCCCCACAAGTGAACTGGACCAATAAACTTCTTCTTGGCAATTTTATGTCAATTGTTGAATCCTGCACAATGACCATGCATGAAAAATAAAAACCTATGACCAATTAACAGGCATGTAAGTGGTGCATGATCTCAAGCGGTATAATGTAAAACGCCATCAGATCATCTCTAATCTCCGGTAAGGAGACATGTAGCAGAACATGCTTTCTTGAATTTCAAATTTTACTTAAAAACATTACCCTTCCTATTCTAACACAGATAATTGCACACTATCATCATACACAAATATTTCAAGAACTATAATAAACGCTTTGGAAAAGAGAATTTACATTACTGTAGTCCTAAAACCGAGTATATTTGGCATACCCGAACATGTCCAGCCTATCATTCACACAATCTGATCTTCTGTTAATTTGAATTGCAAATTATAATCAAACCAGATACTGAAGAGAAATAGAGAATGAAGACTATGGTTGCAGAAAGGAAAACCACATTGAGTTCATGGCAAGGTGATTCTGATGATTAAGCACGGAAGTATTGACATGTATACACATGAAGAGTTGTGATTAGTTGTAGTAAAGGTAATTCACTAGAATTACACCAACTGCAAACGTAATCGCCTTTTTTAAACCCTTTTCCAAAACCATCATCTTTGGGGGCAATTGTCCTCACTTCAAGAAAATTTACTGCCGATTAAGATTTATATTAGCAAGAGTAATATATTTCCCAAGATATATAAAGAGAGAGAAATAAAAGCGTAGCAGGATTAAGGAAGCTCAAAAAATATAAGAGAAAAAGTGAATCATATCATACAGCGTTGGAACTAGCCTCATTTTCATTTGGGTCAGCTGTAGAATCAGAACCCAAAACCCGAAATGCTGGCTTGGGTAGCACCAGTGAGGGATGTGAAAGTTTCAGGCTGGAAAAAGAAAAGAGAAAAAGTTTGTGAATTTGAAAGTGAGACAAGGGGAAAAGAAAAGAAAAACCCAGAAATTAAGGATTACCTGGGAATTGATTTGAAGGAGTTGTAAAATGGAAGGGAAGTGATGGGCTTGTAATTGTTAGAGTGGTAGTGAAGTTTTGGGAAGGAAAAAGCTGAGGGGAAGCAGATACTGCTCGTTGCTGAAGCCATTGCTTAGCTGTTGGAGTTGGAGTTGGAGTTGGAGTTGGAGTAGGAGTGATAAAGGGTAATATTTACTCCGCAAGTAGTTGAAGTTTTTTTTATTATTTATTTATTTTAATATTTATATTCGAGATTCGTGATTTTTTTCTTCTAATAATGCCATAAGAGACACTTGCATCAATTTTCTATTGCTTGTTGAAGAATTTTTCTACAAGTATAAACTGTTCTCAGATTTCTTTGGAACAATAACGAGCATCTTTATGCCTTGGTAATGAATAACAAAAACTACAACAGTAACTACGACGACAACAATGATACGGTTCCACCTTGAAAATTCTGTTGATAAAAGAATTATGTGAGTTGACCCAAATCGAATTCCGAGATCAACCTTTTGTCAATGAGCATCACTCTTCCTCATCTACTTCATGAAAGGGAAGTGGCACGGTCTTGACTGCCCTGAACCTGCCTGCATTATTTAGATGCTCATTCTCCAACCTGGACCATTAGAAGATTTTGTTCATTGTAACTTCTCAATCAAGCAACAAGTGTGCATGTTGATGGGAACAAATGCCTAGCCCCAGGCTGCACTTGCAAAGATTCAGAAAATATTACACAAACAACTGTTTTTTTTTACCTGTAGAAATTCCACAGTCCTCTTCTGATCACCTCGAGTGCTGCCAAAAACAGTCCGGTTACCCTGTAGTCGACGTTTTGAAAACTCGAATGGACAACTGTTTGCAGCCATGCCAGCCTGAGGATAAGGTTCAATCCCTGCAGGTCATGCAAAATTTTGTTCAGAACAGGCTCCAGTTTTTTGTTTCTTAGAAGATCTCTACTTGTGCTCCTAATGCACATTTTAAGACACTATCCACTCCATCGATCAAACAACTGCAATACCTATTTCTTCGTTTACGTGTTTTCTACCGAATAAGAACTGGAATCTTACGTTTGTTCGCGGAATGGAATTATCAGTATTTGTTTTAAGAGGATGTTTATTCTCCTCTTAATGACATATGTTGAATTCTATGTATACCGAGATGGACAAGCTGGTTGTTAGCTTGTATTAGCTCGTATGCGTTGCCAATGGCCGATATGTTTTAAGGGCTATTACATTTTTTTTCTAGCAGGCAGGGGAAGTGATGTGAGGGTGTAACATATACCATAGAGATGTAGTAAATGAACTTTCGACGGAGCATTAGTTCGTTTCGTAGCCAAGGATTCTTCGAATTCAACTGAAGCAAACCCCAGTCTTTTACAAAGTCCCAATACAATTGGTAAACCGTTGCAACACTCGACATGACAACTACAAGACATAGCCATCCGATACTCCTTTCTTTCTCATAGGCCACTTTGGCCCCCGCTGCTAACATTGCTGATACATATTTACCTAGATTGACAAGGTGATTTGTCTGTCCTTCGTCAAACCACCGCCGAGCACACTGCAAGCCAATCAAAATACAATTTCTTTCAGATGAGAGTAATTAGTCTCAACCAACCAAGTTCTTTGGAACAAAATATACCTGCATAGCTCTCCAGTAATAGGGTAGAAAGGACACTGCATAAGCAAGATCTCTGTAATGCTTGGCTCTCATGCAATATCCGTAGTCTTGATTTTTGTAGCTTCCAGTTATGTAATAACAAGCCACATACTCGAGGTTCCTTAGCATCGGCACCTGCGGTTCAAGAATACATGATATTTTATGAATCCAATGAGCTATGATTCGCCGCCCTTTCAAGTACTTAATTAGCAGTTAAACCAACCTGACTACAAAGTTGATCAGCCATGAAAAAATCCAACATGACAACCTGCACAAGAATAGTTGTAATTAACTAGGAAACCGGTTGTCCATACAATAAGGGTAGGATTTTCATCTTTTGCCAACTTGTAAGGAGTTATGTACCTTATAGAGAGGTGATAAAATTATATTCCGTATCACACCAAGGAAACGATAACGACTCGAATGGTAGAAGATATTGAAAGGGCAAACTAGCAATAATACGAAGACCTGCACACAGTGGAGAAAGTTAAAACTTCTGCAACATGACTAACCAATACATTGGTATCCAAAAAAGCGTGTTATGATTGGGAATTTACCAGTAACAGGAGACCAGGGATCGCTTGAACCTGTGCGTATGAGTTCCCTTTTCTAACCAGTGACAAGTGAACAAACATGATTCCAACAACAGCAGTCATTGAAGTAGTACAGATCAAGAACACATCTCTGTACTTAAGCTCCTTGGTGGGAGCTAACTCGAAGATGAAGCTGTAATTGATACGAGCTTTTCTCCACATGAAAATGTTGCAACCATACAAAAAGAAGTGTAGGAAAAATAGACTGAACATGCTGCAGAAAGAGAGTGTTGATCAGATGGGATGGTACCGAGGATGTTATTAGAGCATAACAACTCTATAATCTTAAAACACGTTGAAGCTCACTACTTGCCTAAGTACAGGGTAGGCTGTTTCCATATAGATTGAATCCGGTTGTCTTCTGTACATCCCGGTGAGATGTGCCATAATGATGTATCCCACAAGAAGGGCCACGAAACACCCAGTAAAGAGTCCTGAGCATGTTTAAAGCTTTAAACCAATTAGTTAAATTCAAATTCTACCTAGGTAATCTACGAAAACAAGTTGCAGAATATTGATAACATATATGTTCAGTTGGAATGTCTGATATGATATAGTGGACATAAGACACTTGTTAATGTTGGATGTTCGGGGACTGGCCGTTGTGTATAACATGATGGAAGAGACGAGTCCCAGAACAAGATGTGATATGCAGCGATTCGGAAAACCGAACAGTGATTGCTGTTGTGTTAATGGGCTGCTCTTTTAAAGGTCGAATCTATGTACGTTCAAATTTGTCTGAAGCATAAACTATGCTTTTTTGGTCCACCCAAAAAGTGAAACCTCACACTGCCCTTCATTTCAAGTCCAGTGCCCTAATGGGTCCATGCTTTTACACCTTTTAAAAACCTATCATTTAGCAAAGTGATTGCTGGAAAGCTTTCCACCAAAGAGGAAAAATATCATTCCTTATGTTTTATTTTACTTTCCTATAGAAAAATACTTTATTGGATGGTGCTAAATGCTTAAGGAACTAACCAATGAAGAAGGTTACAGAATGCAATTCTTTACGCTGTTGCGGTCTGAGATATTTCATAGCCTTCCTGCGATCTTCGTCTGCAAAATGCATGATAAATAGATCTTCAACTTCATCTGATAAGTTCACTACCTGTCATTTACAAGACTAATAAGCAAGTGTACAAAGTTATCTATGTTCGATTTTTACATAGATCTTAAGATATGATTCTGCTGATCAATAGCCACTTAACATTGTCGGCAACTAATCATATGAATAAATTAATTACCGTCAAACATGGAACAAACTCATGGAATTTTTTAGCTTCTCTTACCTTATCCGAGCTGTTGAAATAGGAACTCTCAACTACTTCAAGATAAATGGGAAGAACTAGTTTTCCCGTAACCTGAACGAGTTCATTCAAGAGAAAATCATGTTTAGTTATTTGTGTAAATGGAAATGGAATGATCACTTTAAAGACACCGAACAAATTTACTTACTTTGTCAAACTTCTTCAGAATTTTTATAAAAGCAAGCGTGTTCAAGTGCCTGTAAGTTTTGAGGTAACCCAATCCTTTATATAGCTCTACAAAAGCTCCTTTGATCATCTTCTCGGCATAGTGCAGCTTGGACTTGTTGATGTACAGCTTACCCCTTTCGGGTCCTAATTTCTTCGAGGACTGGTTAACTAAATCATCCCAAACTAGGTAACTTATAGCCGAGAAGGTACGAGAAGGCGTCGTGAGAGGGATGTTTATTCTCAAGTTCTTTCCCTGGAAGCTGAAAACACAATCGGAGAGTAATCTTAATCTCCCTTTCTCTCTTTTCATATTGATACTTGTCGATTTCAACATCGAGTCTGATCTCGGAGAGTCTGAAGAGGACACTTCATTTTTATCCGATTCATTGGTGCAGCCGTCTTGCTGCAGCTGCTCTTGTTCCGTTCTGTCTTTGACAGAGTCCTCTTCTGCATGAACACATAGTCGGTATATATATATATGTATGTTAGGTGTGTAAATATAATGCATGATTGTGATAGTGAAATCAGTACAGATGCATGTATTAGCATTACGAGACGTGGATGGAAAATAAACAAGTACCACATGAGATAGTGCAGGAAATGGAAGCGTCCTCCTCCTCGTCCGGGGCGGAACCGCCTCGGCGGCGTTGCTTGATAATAGATTTGAGCTCGGTTAGAATCTGCATTTGCTTCTTCAAACACTCCCCTCTTTCCAAAAACTCTTTCTCCTTTGTTTTATAAAATTGGTTCACTTTGTTAAGCTGCAAGTCCAAGCATGCAAAAAACTCCTTGGCAGCATCAGTATCGGCAAACTGCTCTAGCAATTCCGTCTCATATATTAAATCTCCTCTGCTAGTCGAAGCGGCCAGTCTCTTGTGAACCTATTAGCATTAAATTAAATTAAAACAACAAGAAGTTCGAGAATTGAGATAGGGAGCCGAAGAGTACTTGAATGAGACCGCGGTCATGACGCCGATGATGACTGAACAAAGAGAAATTCCCGATCGCAGACGAGACCTTATCGACGAAAGAAGTGGTGGTATGTTCAGCATTGGTAGCAGGGTGTATTTTCTTGAGGTCCTTCTTGAGTTGGCGGTAATCGACGAAGGCGTCTTTCCACTCGGGAACGAGCCTGCCTTCGAACTGCTTCGAGAACTTAACCATGGATGTAAGTTCCGAGAGGAGGGAATGGCGATGGCGGAGTGACTGTTCGGTTGAAGACATCATTGTTGTATATATGGAGGAGGAAGTTAGGAGGGAGCGAATCTGGTTGATGTGGCCGTACGAAAGAGAACACGGCACATTCCAAAATATCCGTTGCACTTATTGTTATCCTACATATGCTCCCTCCACTTGAGAGTTGAAAGGTGCCGCGGTGGCCACTGGCCAAGGTTCGCCGGAAAATGACCAAACTGATACCGTATGTTTGTTTTTACTTGATGAAATGGACTGCAACTTCTCATGAAGATTTTGAGGGGTGGGAGAAGGAATTTAAAGTGGATGGCAGTGGAACCATACACAATTCAAAAGTATTCGATTATCCGTGCTGGCTGACTCAAAGATACGCTTCTCTCTCTTTCCACATACATTTATGTCTTCTCAACTTCCACCCCCCTACCTTCTCTTTGCTCAATGCACATAAGGCAGCAATAATACAATTTAGCAATCATATACGTTAAATTAAGGTGCATTTTCTTTTCCTAAACTTATTACCGTATGGTTAATAAGATGCGAAGGGTTTTGTTAAGAGGTTTGGGTGGGGGGGGGGGGAAGGAGAGACAAAATTAGTGAGGAAATCTAAGGGTTGAAAAGGTTAAGTGAGCCAATGACAAGACATGAAAATGATGGTCTGAGTCGGATTAGCATAAATGGGTGCGCCCAACTCACCTCCCTGTCTTTCCTCTGCCTATTAATTACATTATCATCTCAGATACACTCTCTGCTGCAAACAAAATCCCTTTTGACCCCACAACATATGATCATATTCGTCCCGAATGGTTAAGAGGTATTGTGTTATATTTTAAAATAAAGTCTTTCAAATATTTCATAATAGGTTTAAGAGTCATTTTTACTTCTCTAGTATATTAAATTTATCATTTTCGTATATATCGTATTTTCACATTAATTTTATCTTTAAAGTTATTTAATTGCATCATTTTATACATATCTTCTAACTTAAAACTCTAAATTATAAACTTTAAGTTAGTATTTATAGTTTAGAAGTATTAGGGTTATGGTTTAGGGTTTGTAATTTAAGGTTTTAAGTTAGGGGTAACATAATAGAAGGATGCAATTGAGCAACTCCGAGTGTTAAATTGATACGAAAATACTATAGAGGCAAAAGTGATAAATTGGATCTACTACACGGACAAAAATTACCCTTTTGCCTTTATAATAAAGATTAACTTGTTAAATTTGAAATAAGGAGGGATCTATGAGGTTTTTTTAAACAAAATTCATCATAGAAATCGATTAAAGATATTGTTAAAATCCAGGTTTACAACTTTTTCATCATTTTCCCGAGAACCAAACAGAAAATTTATTTTCCTTTCGAATAAAAATATCATTAGGGCATAAGGCATATATATTATATATGAACGGGCCTAAATAACATTCATGTACAAGTCCCTAAACTTTAGAACCTTGTATCGATCACATATCACACTTGTTATTGGACGGACCTGTTTGCGACAGATCATACATGCATCCCTTGATTTCCTTCCTTCTCCCTTTTATAAACAATTTGTTAACCAAGTGATAGTAACTTTTATGGAAGGTGGAATTTAATCCGTTGCAGTAATTACAACTCTGTTCCCCTATCCACTAGGTACTGTCGTGTGATCTTTAAATTATCTATTGGCATAATGCAAACAAATACCCTAACGTTTGACACTATATGCATTTGTGCCCAAATCGTTTTTTTAGCAGTTCTACCCACAACGTTTGATTATGAGGTATAAGTCCCCCCATTGGATGGAATCCGTCAGTCAACTGACGGTCAACGGGTCCATTTGACGTGGCATACACATGTGGCCATCGATGATGACGTGGCATTTCCATGTCATTATTTTTTGCTGATGTGGCATGTTCATATTATAGTAGATGATGATGTGGCAGATCCACAAAGACTAAATGCTAACGTGGCATGTACACATGTGATGACATGTCATTAATTTTTTTTTAAAAATAATTAATAATAAATAATTATTTTTTATTAAAATAATATCAACCAATCAAATGTTGTCACGTGGCACATGAATTTTTATTAAATTAAGAAAAAAGGGATTAAACCTCCACAAATTTTGCAATCCATGAGATTAGAACCTGGATCTAAAGAATGAAAGCCTTGATACCTAACCATCAGGCCAAGTCACTTGGTTGTTATTGAATGGCTAATAACAACATTTAAAGTATATTGTTGCTATCAAAACCACCCTTAACACAAGCACTTTTTTTTAAAAAAAAATTATAGTTAGATTTAAATTGTTATAATTATTTGAGTAAATTTAAATTATCCATAGGTCTTTTTAAATTTAAATTTATAAACCGATCTGGGGTCTTAATTAATTTTAAATTTATAAACTTTAAAAAAAATCATAGGTAAATCGATTTGGGGATAAACCATAGGTCTTTTTAAAGTTTATAAATTTAAAATTAATTAAAATTTTAAATTTCAGTTTTTTAATTTTACTTTGATTCATCAACAACAGATCTCCAATTTCAATTTCTGTCTTTAACAGTGATAGTGCTTATGGAAGATGTGAAAACAACCCTTTTCACAGTGTTGGATTTCAAGCAAGATTTTAGGAGGTTTTCAGTGCCTTTGATTGCAGGGTAAATGATATTTTAATTAATTTTAAATTTATAAACTTTAAAAATACCTATGGTTTATCTCCAGATCGATTTACCTATGTTTTTTTTAAAGTTTATAAATTTAAAATTTATTAAGTCCCCAGATCGATTTATAAATTTAAATTTAAAAAACCTATGGATAATTTAAATTTAAATCTAACTATTACTCCTTTAGCTAAGAATAAACTCGGGTTTTACATGTTCTCCTGGCTAGACTTCATATCGAAAGGAATCGTAGCCTGTTCTTCCAATATCAACATCTTTAAGGGTAAACTCTATCATTCATCACTGAATTTTAATTTATCTCCTATTTCGCTTACTATATTTTTAATTTTTTCAATTTATTCACTAAACTTTTGAAATGCTCATATTTTGATCACTCTAAATTATTTTATTATTATTTCGATATGACATGACATTTTTATTATTAATTAATATAAAAATAATTTTAAATATAAAATTAAACCTAAATGGTGGTCGATGGTGACGAGAAGGGACATTGATTATTTTAAATCATTTTAATTTTGATAATTTATTTTAAGTTATTTTTATATTTAATAATATATAAAATTGACATGTCATAGAATAATAATAATAATAATTTATAATGATCAAAACATGAGTAATTCGAAAATTCAATGAGTCAATTGAAAAAATTAAAAGTACAGTGAATGAAATAAGAGGGAGAGAGAGAGAGAGAAAGTAAAATTCAGTGATAAATAGTGTACTTTACCCTATCTTTGAATCGTATTCAAATGTTGGGAGCTGGATGATTCACAAGCATATGCTTAAACAGAATATATATATAATTCTAATTTTGAAATGATATACGGTATATTGGTCATGTTCGTACTAATTAGATGGAGAATATTATTATGCTTTTACTTAGCATATCCTTTCACATGAGGGCATCATCCTTTGGTTTCGGAATGTCTGGTAACTGATATACGTAAATATATTCTTATTCCGGTAAGCATATGGGAACCAAATTGCTGTTAAATATGCGTGGTGGAATTAATATGGGAAAAAGACTGAGATTGATGCACACCTGAATTAATTAATTAATTAATTAATTACAAAAATATATTCTACCAAATCTCGGGTCTATATTCCTCTGCTCCGACACATGTTTAAGCATCGTAATCTTGGAAAAATCTAATTAATTAATAGAATTTAGTACCATGTGTTGTAGGAAAAGGCCTATTGAGTGAATGTGATGTTCGATCCATTGTGCCCCCAACAATTTGAAGGAAAAGAAAGGCCTTTGATTATCATATAAATTTACAAAGATTAAAGAGGACTCGTCATCTTCTTGATTATCATTAATCTAACAATAAACCAATGAAAGTCCGCTAAACTACTCCAAAATTATCGGCTTCTAAGGATGTAGCCCTTCACGCTAAGCACATAATAGTCCATTATAAACCACCATGGTATAATTAGCCCTTCTTTTATTGTTTTTTTTATAAAATTTATGTTTGAGTATTTACGTCTGTAAGGGCCGACGAGCATTGGCACAAGTGGTTGAGATTTAAGAATTTGAACTTGTAAGGCCAAATTTGAATCCCACCACCGTCACTCTTGGTGGAAAATCTTATGTAAATCCCAATTGGGTATTAGGTATGCCCTGGCAATGGATTGGGGGAGCCACCCCTGACCTAAATTTTTTTTTACCAAAAAAATTTATCCCTATAAGGTATACATTATTAAGAAATTAAGAAATTTTTTGATTAAATATTATCTTATAATCACTCTAGACTATTAAAAAGTAGGATTTAAATATTGAATAGTAACTTTTAATTGTTTTATTTGAAAATATATAAAAATAAGAATATTTTTATAATTGTGTTAATTATTTATTAAAAATAAATATTTTAATATTTCTCAACGAAACTGATGCTCAATTAATTCATATTACTAACTGAATCAGAATTGTATAGAAAAATAAAGACATATATATGGGTATTTGATACATTAGATTAAAGTATTTAATTGGGCTTGTTTTATGGCCTGCAGATAAAATAATAGAAATAAAAAACTTAATAGAAGAATAGGATAGGTCAATATTTGTTTTTTCGGGTCAATAGGGTAAACGGGTAAATTATTTGGGAAAATAAGATAAGTAGAAATTTATTTAGGGATTTATAGCATTTACTACAGTTTTCATGGAACTCGTCACCTCGACGTGAAGAGCTCTAATAAAATATAATTTTTTAATTAAATTTTATTACATCAGAATAAAATGTTTAAATAAAAAATATTTTTTATTGAAAGTCGTCAGCATGACGTGACAAGTTTCAAGTCACTGTAACAGATGTCGTAGATCCCTAATTAAACTTTTAGATGCCCTATTGAGATAATTAATTAAATTGTTTGCCCAATTGAGCCCAAAAAAAAACCCAGTCAATATTAGATTAAATGCAATAAATCATTGAGCTTCTTAAGGATTGGGCCTAAGACATAATGACAAAATGATTATTTAACGTTTGTATAAATAGTCACTTTATTTTTTTTGTTAGAGCATTTTATCCTCCTATAGTATTTTAATTTTTGATAAAAATAAATATTGTTAGATGAAAATCGTTATTTAACATTGTAAATGATAATTTGATCAAAAACTGAAACGTTAAATATTAAAATACTCTAATAAAAAAATTAGGAATAAAAAGATAATTTATACTAGAAATAATTTTGTCAATATGCCTTGCGAATGATGTAGGGCTGATTTAGGAATTAGGTCTCTTGGCTGGCTGCAAGATCGTGCTGTCAATTTACCAGTTGAAGCCAACGGACGTTTCTTTCGGCAGGATTCATGTACGATCTTTGAGAAAGAGTAGTGCTCAACAGTGGTAGATTCAGAAATTTAAGAATGAAGTCTATAATTTTATTTTATTTTTTCTTAAAATTATGAGTATGTAAAAATTATATTTTTTTTCTTTTTTCCTTAATACATTAAGATAAATTTAACTACTTTTCTAAAATAATAGAATGCACTTGAATCCTATGGGACTTAGTGCATTTGCATCTGCCACTGGTGCTGAGATGCGTCTGGTGTTAACATTGTTCACACAGTTTGGCATATGTTCTTGCATGGTTGACTCACAATAGCAAAATGGGGTTATAGAACATTTTTAGTGGTATATTTTGAACAAACACAGCAAAATATTCTTAATTTAGTGACATTTTATACTTATACTCATATTTTAGTGGCATTTGTATAAAAACGCAGCTATATATGTATTTTATCCTTTTTAAAATCTCTTCCTTCCAAGGGAACGGACGTAAAAATCGAGCGTGAATCGGGTTTTGCCATGGCCCGGATTTTCCAGAGTTGAAATTTGCATAATTTGCTTGGATTTTCAATTTGATATTCTCATGAAAGTCTGATTCTCCGAGGAATTGAAAGGAGTCCACAGATTTTCCCTCTCTTTTTTTCGTTCATTGCGTCAGGTCTCTCTCTCTCAAATGAAGTCTTTAGTATTCATGAATAAAATATAATTTTTTAATTAAATTTTATTATATTAAAATAAAAAGTTTAAATAAAAAATATTTTTTATTAGAATTCGCTATCACGACGTGAGAGTTTCAAGTCACTGTAACAAATATTGTAAATTTCTAAATAAACTTTTATGTGCCTTATTGGGCAAAACTTTCGAGATAATGTTCTGAAAGAAATTAATTCACGAGCTAATGCACTCCCAAAATTAATTGCTCAAATAGGGTGAAATCCACAGTGTTGGTCGTAGGTCGCCATGCCTTCCGGGCGACCTACTAGGTCGCCATGTCTTCCCGGCGACCTACAAGAGATTGCATGTTCCATGCACGTCCCAACACGCTGGGCATCTGAGGCCATCCGACCGAGGCCATCCGAGAGCATCCGAGGCCATCCGACCGAGGCCATCCGAACGAGCTATGCGAGGGCATCCGAGGGAAACCGAGCGAGCTATGCGAGGGAATCCGAGGGCAACCGAGCGAGGGTAGGTCGCCATGCACTCCGGGCGACCTACCCTCGCTCAGTTGCCCTCGCATAGCTCGTTCGGATGGCCTCGGATGCTCTCGGATGCTTTCAGATGGCCTCGGTCGGATGGCCTCGGATCATGCAATCTCTTGTAGCTCGCCGGGAAGACATGGCGACCTACGGCCAACACTGTGGATTTCACCTTATTTGAGCAATTAATCTTGGGAGTGCTTTATCTCGTGAATTAATTTTTTCTAGAACATTATCTCGAAATTTTTGCCGCCTTATTGGGCTAATTAATTAAATTGTTTGCCCAATTGTGCCAAAAAACCCTATCAATATTAGATTAAATACAATAAATCATTGACCTTCTTAATAAATGGTTGTCTCTTGTTCCCATATGTAATGGGGTAAGGGGAGGTAAGATAGTAGGATGTCCCCAACACTAGGTTGAGAGCAGCTTCCGTAAGAGACCTCCGAATGATTGAGATTAACTTGAGACATAATGACAAAATGATTCTCCAACGTTTGCACAAATGATCACTATGTTTTTTTTAGCATTTTAATCTATATAGTATTTCAATTTTTGGTCAAAATAAACATTGTTAGATGAAAATCGTTAATTGACTAACGATAAACTCATGTTGATGATGTAATATTATCACAAATGTTCAATTGGTAACATAACATGTATGGATGGATCTAGGCAGGGCAGGTGGGGGCGGTTGCCCCCTAAAAATTTAAAAATTACCATATATTATCTATATATTTTCTATTGAAAATTTGTTTTTGCCCCCTATAATTTTATAAGTTCAAGTTCACCCCTAACATAAAATCTTGTGTCCGCCTCTGATAGCATGTACCACATCAATAATTGAGAACACATGAAAATATTACATCACGAACATGAATTGACTAGTCAATTAACGATTCTTATAAGATTTATTTTGATCAAAAATTGAAACGTTAAATAATAAAATATTCTAATAAAAAATAGGAACAAAAAGATAATATATACAGACGTTAGAAATAATTTTGTCAATATGCCTTTGCCAATAATGTAGGATTGATTTAGGAGTTAGGTCTCTTGGCTGGCTGCAAGGTCGTGACCTCAATTTACCGGTTGACGCCAACGGACGATTCTTTTGGCAGGATTCATGTACGACCTTGAGAAGGAGTAGTGCTGCGATGCGTCTGGTGTTAACATTATTCACACAGTTTGGCATATGTTCTTGCTTGGTTGACTTAACATAACTCAGTGTAGTCGAATCGAGTTTGAGTTGCGATAAGTTCGAGCTTAAATTTGAGTTAGATTTAAAATTTGAGATTTGATATTAGGTTTGAATTTAGTCAAATATCAAGTTTTACATTCATGATTGGCTCTAGATATAATCGAATTACTCGAGCTCGATTAAATTTGTTTATCGATTTTTTTTTACCTAAACTCAAACTCGAATTCAATTAAGCTTATTTATATTTAAAAGTAATATATAATAAAGGTAGAAATGTAATTTAACAACAAAAAGTATTAAAATTGGAAAGCTCAATTAAGCTCGTAAAAGTTTATGTTTATATTATACTGTATAATACTCCTGTACTGATAGTTAATGATTTCTTATTTAATTAGTGCAGTATCTTTGTGAAAGTAACTTACAAGAAAACCCTAATTAGTTAAGTTTCCCTGATCATAACATAAACATACACACACATATCTTATATAGCTTTAGATATTCATGATCTTAAGTCATAAAAATCCACTCTCGCATCGGAGCTGGTAACTACTCCTTGGTCGCCGCTTTCCCGCCTTTTCCCTGCGGTGAACGCAAATCCATCAGAAACCAGTACGTGAACGCATTATCATCCCTCACAATCACAATAACATCATACAGTTTACCTTCTTGGCGGCGGCCTTTTTCGGTTCCTGAGGCTTCTGAGCAGCCTTCCTGGCGGCGGGCTTGGAAGCGGCGGCTTTGGAGGAAGCATCAGAGGCCTTTGAAGCTGAAGCTTCCTTCTTCACCTGCCCAGAGAGTTGGGTGCCAACAGGTTTCTCAGCCTTCATTGATGCCATTGCTAGCTCTTGGGAAATGAAAATGAAAATTAGGTGGTTTCTGCATGTATATATAGAAGGTTTTGGCAGCAGAGCCGAGTGGCCAGTGACTTGAGGAATGAGAATCGGTGGGGTTAACAGAGATTAGAAGGCCGATAAGTTGGGTGGTGGAAGTTAAAAGAGAATATGGAATAACTCACATCAAGACATGGGATATGATGTGGACACACAAACTTTAACTATTCTTAGTTATTATTTTACAGTATCTGATTCAGATACTTTGCTTAGAATTTTTTTGCCTGGTTTTTTAACTACTTTATATTACTTCATAATACATACATTCCCAGGAAAGAATATATATTTGATTGGTAAGGATAGAATAAATACAGTAGACATAGATCGATAAGAATTTGTAAGTGAAAAAGTAAATAATATAACTAGGGATGGGCATGGGTCGGGTTTTTGGTCCACCCGACCCGACCCGAAAACAAGGTGTCCTCCACTCGAGACCCGACCAAAACAAGTTTTCACCCGACCTAACCCGATACAATATATAACTTAAAAACCCGGCCCGACCCGAAATAATAAAAAAATAATTTTTATTTAATAAAAACAGTAACTTAATTGAAAAAAATAATATATAGAGGGGTATTATTGTAATTATTCCTAAATATATAAAGTAAAATTATATATTTTTTGGATAGAGTAATTTTCACCCTAAATCCGAACCCGACCCGAAACCGAAATTAAAAAAAAATCTGATCCGATCGGGTCGGAACCCGTCAAGTTCGGATCCCATGTCCATCCCTAAATATAACTTTTCCGATATAGGTTATAATACACTAACGGATTAGGATATAATTATATAGTGTAAAACTTTTAAGATCATTAAATAATGGAAAATTAAAGGATAAGACTAATAGTAGTAAATGAGAAGATATTCACTAGAAAAAAAATAAAAAAAATCTTAACATTTAATTTATCCTCGTCCAACGATCCCAAAAGGGTTAAAAAATTTACTAAGTGTAAGTATATACCAATCTATCCTTGAGCGTTGGCACAAATAGTTGTAATTCAGAAATTTGAGTTTGTAAGGTCAAGTTTTAATCCAATCACCATCACTCTTAGTGGGCAATCTATAGATTCATGTGTAAATTCTAATTAGATCTTAGGTATGTCCTGACCCTGAACTCTGTAGCAATCACCTTTAATCTAATTTTTTTTGTTAAAAAAATGCTAGTCCCATAATAATAATCGAACAAGTAAGAACAATTTGATACCATGTTTATGTTTATACTATTCAAATGTCTTTTCGTCCATAAATCGAAGGATGTTAAATACTTAAACATATTTGATCTTAAGTCCTCTTGAATATTATATCAATAATGATTCCAACCTTGTTCCAAAAATAAAATAATAATAATGATTCCAACCGAATTAAATTCAATCTATATATATTTTATAGATTTTTATTTTTTAACAAAGAAGGTAGGGTAAAAATAAATGACTAATATTGTAAAGTATTAGTCTCTTGTTAGTTTGAAATATATACTTTTTTAATCCCCATATCCTTTCACGTAAATAAATATTGCGATATATTGTTTAAAATTATTTAAGTTTATTGTAGTATAGTAAGAGCCTTCTAGAAGGTGGTTTATACCTGGGGTTGTTAGGCAGTTAGCCTTCTAGGGTAACTGCATGCTATTATGTACTTTAAATAGCTGCGTACGTCCTTGTATTGAGATAGGGGTTTTCTGATAAATAACAAAATACTGTCAAGAGGTTTCTTTGGTTATTCAACATGGTATCACGAGCTTTTCGATCCTTGGAGTCTTCTCTTCTTGATTGAGTGCTGAGATTTACTTTGCTTCAAGTTCGTTAGAGTTCTCTTTGGAAATGCCGTCGTTGTACGAGTCCACCTCCGATGGTGTGGTGAGGTCTGATGCTTCCAGTTTCAGATCTGAGAAAATGTTCACAAACAAGCGTATAAGTATTGTTTTAGATGAGCTCAATTTTCTCCTCTCGAAGCAACAAATTCCCTTGGCCGTCCGCAGTCACCGCTTGGAAAAGCTGTTGGTCGGTGCTGTCTCGCCTCCTCCGGCCACGGTTACTCTTGATAACGGCGATGTCATCGAGAACGAGGATTATGAAATCTTTATGGCTCAGGATAGTGCACTAGCCTCTTGGCTCTTAACCACGGTGAGTCCTTCGTTGTTACCTCATTTTGTTGGTGCGGAGTCAGAGGCCGATGTTTGGAAAACGGTTCATGGATTGTTTGCTAGTCGATCCACGACTACTGTTATGAGTTAGCTTTACAAACTGAAAATGGCGGAGAAGGGGGAGTTAAGCATGTGTGCTTACATCTCCCATGTTAAAGAGATCTGTGACGCTTTAGTAGCGTGTGGCAGCCCGGTTTCAGAGAATCAGCGAGTTGTGATAATTTTGGGGGTCTACCGTCGGAGTATAAGCTGTTCATAGCGGTTATTACAATGAATAAGGAGCCATATACTCTAGACTCGCTTGTTTCAGTTCTCGTTGATGCGTAAACCCAGTTGTATAGCTTTGATCAAAGGTGATGGTTTCATTGCTAGTTCTAATGTAGCCTAGATCATCGGCCCAGGAGTTCTGATCATGTTTTCAATGTTCGTCATGATCGTTCTTTGGTGACTCAAGGAGGCTGAGGGAGTGGCAGAGTTAAGTTGCAATGTCAATTGTGTCATGTGTGGCAAAGTTGGGTATCTTGTTGACAGGTGTTGGTATAGGTTTGAAAAAACCTTTCCTGGGGTGACTGTTAGGAGTGTCGATTCGTCCTCTAGTGGTTCGATACCCTCGGAAACTGTTAGTTTTGCCCAGTCTAATGCTACTCCAGTGGGGTACTATTGTGTTGGTCATTATGGTGTGTAACCTTCGGTTGCTGTGGCTAGCTATGGCAAAGATCTTAATTCAAGTGTTGCGGTCTCTTCCTAACCAGCTCAGTGGTTTATTGATTCGGAGGCGACTCATCACATGACGTCCAATGATGCTAAAGTTCTAGATGACTCGGCTAATAACGGGGCTGGTAAGGTTCTTGTTGGTAATGGCAGTAATTTAAATATTATTAAAATATGATAGTCGTCTTGAACAACGTCTTCTCGTATGTTGAATCTCAATCATTTGTTGCATGTTCCTCACATTACTAAAAAGTTAGTTTCAGTGTCTAAGCTTGCTAGAGACAACTAGGTTTTCCTTGAGTTCCATGTTGATCGTTGTTTGATTCGTGATGAAGAGTCGAGGGATGTGCCGCTGGAAGGAAAAGAAGTTGATGGATTATACCAATTTGGTTCAATTGCTTTTGATAATAAGACTGTAAATTTTCAATCCAATGTTACTAGTGCTTCTAGTTTGTTATATGAAACGTGGCATAGAAGACTAGGTCACCCTACTCGTGATGTTGTGGTTTGAGTAGGTCATAAATGTAATCTTCACTAGTCTCACAAAATGAATAAAGATGTTTATGTTGCTGTGGAATTCGGGTTAATTTCCACCAATAATAACAAATTCACCTTGAAAATGATTGTACTAAAAATGACCACAAGGTAGATTCACAGGAAAGAGTAGAGGAGTCACAATGGTCCCTCTTAAAACCCACTCTTCTCAAACAGAACTACCAAGACAAGTAATTTTAATAGGATAATAATTAACAACAACTATACCCGACAATAGCTATTAAATAGACATAAAAGATAACACCAAAATTTAACGAGGTTCGGCCAAAATTATGCCTATGTCCTCGAACACTACTAAAATAATATTTCACTAATAGAGGAAATATTACAGAGAGATAAAGAGTACAAATAGCCTTTAATATATAAGAAGGCTTATATTTGTGGGATGCTAAACTAAAGAGGAGGAGGGCTCTATTTATAACAAAAGAATTTCCCCTCCTCCTTATACAAAACCAATGTTGGATTCAAAATTTGCCAAAAAACCAACAAATCTCCAACTTGGCAAATTCCACACACATCTCTCAAAAATCCAATCTTCAGTAGTGTCTACAAATTCATCTTTCAATTTGTAACAATATTGACCAAGTCTAAACAATGTTTAAACTTGACCGCAGTTACCACTTTTGTCAACATATCAGCAAAATTCTCAGTGGTCCGAATCTTCTGGATTATGACTCCACCTTCTTTTAGATTCTTTCGTATAAAGTGATATCAAACATCGATGTGCTTCGTCCTTGCATGGTAAACCTGGTTCTTTGCTAAATGAATAGCACTCTGATTGTCATAGTGCACTTTGATGTGCTTCTGTTCCATTCCCAATTTACCAAGCAACCCTTGAAGCCAAATTGCCTCATTCACAGCCTCTGTAACTGCCATATACTCTGCCTCTATAGTAGACAAAGCAAATTTTGACTGTAAGGTGGACTTCTAACTGACTGGTGCCTTTGCAAATGTAAACACATAACCAGTAGTTGATCGACGCTTGTCCAAATCACCTGCATAGTCTGAATCACAATACCCAACTACACACTGACCATCTTGTTTATCCTGCTGAAAGACCAAACCAACATCTACGATGTTCAGAATATACCGCATAATCCATTTCACAGCTTGCCAATGCTTCTTTCCAGAATCATGCATATACATGTTCACAACCCCAACTGCCTGTGAAATATCGGGTCTCGTACACACCATTGCATAAATCAAGCTACCAACAACACTTGCATACGGAACCTTTGACATGTATTCCCGTTCTGCATCATCCTTAGGTGACATGGATGCACCGAGCTTGAAATGAGGAGCAAGAGGTGTACTAACTGGTTTTGACTTCTTATTCATGCCAAAACGTTTTAGTACCTTCCTCAGATATTCTTTTTGAGACAAACAAAGCCTTCCCAATTTCTTATTCCTTGATATCTCCATGCCTAGAATCTTCTTCGCTTCACTAAGATCCTTCATCTCAAACTCACTGTTCAGTTGAGTCTTTATTTTCGCAATTTCTGTATGACTTCTGGAAGCTATCAACATATCATCAACATAAAGAAGAAGATATATATAAGATCCATCTTGTAGCTTGCGTAAATAAACACAATGATCATATTTGTTTCTTGTGTACTTCTGCCCTATCATAAACTTATCAAATTGCTTGTACCATTGCCTTGGAGATTGCTTCAATCCGTACAACTATTTTTCTAATTTGCACACCATCTTTTATTTTTCAGCAACTTTGAATCCATTTGGTTGAGTCATGTAGATTTCCTCATCCAAGTCTCCATGTAAAAATGCATATTTTACATCCATCTGAACTAGTTCCAAATCCAACTGCGCTAGTTCCAAAACCAACAAAATTCTGATGGAGGAATGTTTTACAACTGGAGAAAATACTTCATTATAATCAACCCCCTCCGTTTGAGCGTAGACTTTAGCCACCAATCTTGCTTTGTAGCGAATGTTATTCTTGTCAAGAAATCCATATTTCTTTGCATATACCCACTTGTACCCAATTGCCTTCTTTCCCTTCGGAAGACTAGCTAGTTTCCACGTCTGATTCTTTTGAAGGGATTGTATTTCTTCATTCATGGCGATCCTCCACTTTTTATGTTTTGAACTTTGGATTGCTTCATTAAAAGTGGCAGGAACGTCATCAATTGCATTTGGTGATGTAAAAGAGATCATATCAATATAACGAGCAGCTTGTCTAATGGTCCTCTTTCCATTTCTGAGTGCAATTGATTCATGTTGCTGTGGAGGTTCTTGGGTCTGAACCTCTTCTCCATCTGACTCTTCTTCTACCATATGAGAGTTAACATCAATTTCTTTACTGGCTGGGACAATTTTGCTTCCTTCAAACTCCACCTGTTTGGGAGTTCCATCTGTCTTCTCCAATTTTTCTGAAGTCACATTTCTCAACATGGTAGATTTTTCAAATGTAACATCCCTGCTGAATATTTTTTTTCTTTGTTTCTGGACACCAAAGACGATAGCCTTTCACACCAGAGGTGATCCCCATAAAGATCACCTTCTTTGCTATTGGATCCAGCTTTGACTCCTTAACATGGTAGTATGCAGTGGAACCAAATAAATGTAAGGAATCATAATCTGTAGCAGGTTCTCAAAACCATTTCTCTAATGGTGTTTTACCACCAATAGTAGTCAATGGTAAGCGGTTGATAAGGTGACAAGTATAGACCAAAGCCTCAACCCAAAATTCTTTGTCTAACCCAGCATTAGACAACATACACCGAACCTTCTCCACTAATGTCTGGTTCATACGCTCTGCCACCCCATTCTGTTGTGGTGTATATCTGACAGTGAAGTGCCTGACAATACCTTCTTCTTCACAAACTTTCAGAAATGGATCATTTTTGTACTCTTCACCATTGTCTGTACGGAGACGTTTGATTTTTCTGCCTCCATCTTTTTCCATTTAAGGAAAAATCCTAGCACCTTATCTTTTGTCTTTATTGTATACACCCAAACTCTCCGGGAAAAATCATCAACAAAGGTGACATAATAGTGTGTTCCTCCCAATGAAGTTGTCTTGGAAGGCCCCCATACATCTGAATGAACATAATCCAAAATACCTTTAGTATCATGGATTGTTGTTCCAAATTTCACCCTCGTCTTCTTCCTTTTGATGCAATGCTCACAAAAAACTAATTTGCAAGCCCGAACACCCTTCAATAATCCTTGATCTATCAGCAATTTCAATGATTTTTCACCAACATGCCCCAAGCGCATATGCCATAACCTGGTTGCTTCTGACTCCTGTTTATCAGTAGAAGCTGCCACTGTTGCTGTCCCAACAATTGTACTACCCATAAAGTAATACACATTGTTTCTTTTCCAGATTCCCTTCATTATCACCAGTGCACCAGAGATAATCGTCATAATCTCATCTTTTGCCCTCACTTCTAAACCTTTTGACTCTAAGGTTCCCATATAGATGAGATTTCTCATTAAATCTGGTACATAATGAACACCTGTTAAGGTTCTGATTAATCCATATTGATTCCTCAAGCGAATTAAACCAATCCCAAGTGTGTCAAGAGGGGAATTATTTGCTATGTAGATAATTCCACCTTTTAGTTCTTTAAAATCAAAGAACCATTCTCTATTGGGGGTCATATGGTGGCTCCAAACTGAATCTAACAGCCATGAACTGAAACAACTGGTTGATGGCATATCAACGAATGCGAAATCTGAATCTGCATCTGCATTATCATACTCGACCACATTTGATTCAGAGACAACCTTTCCCCTTTCAAGTTTGCCTTTATTCTTTAGCATGGGACATTCTTTCTTCCAGTGCCCATTTTCTCGACAAAAGGCACATTCATCTTTGCTCAATCTAGACTTTGACTTCGATCTCACTCTCCTTCCTTTATTCTGACCTAACAACAAGAGCTTCTGCTTCGACACTTGTATTTTCTTGTTTGTCTTTCTTTCTCAATTCATAACTATACAAGGTAGTTGTTACTTCACTGAGATACACATCAAAATTCCCATGAAGTAGAGTAGTTTCAATATACTCAAACTCATCAGGAAGTGATCCCATCAATATTAGAGCCAGATCTTCATATTCAAAAGTAACGTCCATATTCATCAGATCAGTCACCAGCTGATTAAAGCTAGTAATGTGATCATTAATAGTGGTACTTGGTACATAGTTGAAGCGGAACAATCTCTTTTTCATGTAGAGCTTGTTCTGACCGCTTTTCTTCAAAATTTTCTCCTCTAGTGCCTTTCACAATTTACTTGCAGAAGTTTTCTTAGAAAATGCATACTTTTGCTCTCTAGAAAGACAGGATCGAATAGTATCACATGCCAATCTATTGATCATCTTCCATTCTTTCTCCTTAACATCATCTGGTTTCTCTCCTTCAATAGCAATGTCTAGACCCTACTGAAATATGGCACCTAGAACCTCACTTTGCCACATGCCGAAATGATCGGTGCCATAAAAAATCTCCACTACAAATCTAACATTTGTCACAGTATTTCTTGCCAAAATTGAAGATGAAGAAGCTGTTGACGACGATGTAGATGTTTTTGTGTCGTCTACCATTTTTGCTACAAATTCTATTTAATAGTTGTCAATGTGGAATGTCAATTAGCCTAAGAAATTTTTTTTTTCTGATGTGGAAGATCAACCTAAGCCGCAACCACAGAGCATACTAAAATAAACCAAGAGCTCTTATACCAATTGTTGTGGAATTCGGGTTAATTTCCACTAGTAATAACAAATCCACCTTGAAAACTATTATCTAGGTGACTAGTGTGAAAACGATTGTACTAAAAATCACCCCAAGGTAGATTCCCAGGAAAGAGTGGAGGGTTCACAATGGTCTCTCTTAAAACCCACTCTCCTTAGACAGAACTATCAAGACAAGTAATTTTAATAGGACAATAATTAACGACAACTATATCCGACAATAGCTATTAAATATACATAAAAGAGAACACCAAAATTTAACGAGGTTCGGCCAAAATTATGCATATGTCCTCGAGCACTACTAAAATAATATTTCACTAATAGAGGAAATATTACAAAGAGAGAGAAATAGTATAAATAACCTTTAATATAGAAGAAGTCTTATATTTGTGGGATGCTAAACTAAGGATGAGGAGGGCTCTATTTATAATAAAAGATTTTCTCCTCCTCCTTATACAAAACCAATGTGGGATTCAAAATTTGCCAAAAAACCAACATATGTTTCTTGTCAGCTTGGAAAGAGCCATAAGTTGCCATTTGCTAATTCTCAAACGGTGTATGAAACTCCTTTTCAGCTTGTTTTTATGGATCTTTGGGGGTCCACCTCATGTGATGTCAAATGGGTTTCGATATTATGTGATGCTTGTAGATGCTTGTACTCGTCACACTTGGTTGTATTTTTTGAAAGCAAAATCTCAGGTTGTTGATGCATTTCTTCATTTTCAGCAGGAGGTTCAGACTTAATTCAATGTTGAGATAAGGGAGGTTCAAAGTAATTGGGGTAGTGAGTTTTGTTCATTGACTCTTATATTTCAGAAGGCCGAAATTCATCATCAGTTCACTTGTCCTGACACCTTGGAGCAAACGGTGTGGTGGAAAAGAAGCATCGGCATATTGTTGAAGTTACTCTTACCTTGTTGGCTCTAGCGTCGTTACCTATGTAGTTTTGGTCTTACGCTATTACAGTAGTCATTTGATCAATCGGCTTCCAACTAGAGTCTTGGTTGGTATGTCTCCGTTTGAGCGTTTGTTTACTAAGAAACCAAAGTATGATTATTTACGTGTTTTTGGTTGCAAATATTTTCCATGCTTACGTGATTTTCAGGCACACAAACTGGAGTTCAGGTCTACTCCATGTACTTTTCTTGGTTATGATACACAATGTTGGGGTTATGTGTTTGGCACCAGGAGGTAAGATTTACCTATTTCGGGACGTTGTGTTTGATGAAAACGTGTTTCCATTTGCTGAACAGTTACAAGTCAGTGTCTCTAGTGCTCCTGTGGCTGATCGTGTGAGTGGTGTGGCTCTTCGTGTTGTTTTGGGCTAATCGTGTTTTTGGAGCTGCTAAGTCTGAGGTGAATAGTGCATCTGTTGAGTCAATTGAATCAATAGAATGTCAGAGAGAGGTTTTTTTCATAACTACGGGTTGTAATCGGGTGGGGAAAAAGCAAAAACCATGGGATCCAAACCGACGAATTTGGGGAATAACTGAAATCTTCACCCACAGATATGGGGATGGGGAAGTTTTATCATCGAAGCTCAAATGGGGATAGGGATGAGGATTGTTATATTCGAACCATAGGGATAACTGAATCGTACCCGTGTGAATAATCACAGGGATCCTCAAAAAATATCCGTAGGGGTTCAGATATTTTACAAAATTTAAGATTGCACATATACATTGGGTATTATCCATGTGTTGTCACTGTTACATCTCAAAGGAACTAAAATTGAAGTGTAGATATTTTATTGTTTAATATACATTGATTTGTTGAGACTAGAAATTGATAAGATTGTACATATACATGGGGTGTTTAATGAATATTGACATTTGAAACTTTCATATTATAGATAGAGAACAATTTGAGACAATCTAATATATCTTACAAGTTTAGGTGTTGCATTGAATTCAAAAATGTTTGTTCATTTTTTGGATGTGGATTAAATGAAACCCGCAATGATCCATAAGGGATGAAGACAAAAAAAATCTCTGAAACATATAACGAGTATTCCCCAAAACCGTATCCGAAAGTGTTGGGGACGGAATGGGTAATGCAAAACCTTCAATGTTCAATCTATTGATCGACTAATTTAGATTGGGCATTGCAGAGACAAGAGAACTCTCTCAATCTAGTTTTTACTCCATTTGCAATCGCTAGGATTTGAATAACTAATCTTACTTAAGAGATCTAGTGCCTTATCTCATTAGACTAACAGGTGGTTTGTACTTTTTAGTGGGGTTTGATTAATGAACTTATTGGTTACGCTGAACAGATTTTCGGTTGGTTGTCAATCTGCGCATCAGTCACGGCCCAATATCACACCACTAAAGACCTATCTTTTGAGGTCTCTACTTCTAATTTATAATTCTTTTAATGCATTAATGTTCACTCGTTTGCTTAATCTTGACTCAACAAACTTCACGTCCTTCTTAAACTACCTAAGTAAAATCATTATTATTAATATAAATGGTTGGAATGGCACAGGAAAAAAAATCATATGCACTTTGTTGTAGATTTAGGTCAACTTCAACTGAACATATCGCCATGGGATCCTGGTTAGTTGAACCGTGAATCAGGTCGGTGCCCAAGAATTTGAAGAAAAAATGGGTTAAACAAGCCATTTTTCTAACAATTTATCATGCGGATGTGACTTAATCGTGATGAACCAAAATTCAATTGGGTTATATTTAAGAACGGTTACAAAATTTTATGTCAGATGATAAATTTTTAAAATTTTAAAAAATAAAAATAGATTATCAATAAAAATATAAAAAAAAATTTAAAATATATAATAATTTAACGTTTTCAAGAGACACTATCCTAATCATTCCTCGATCTTTCCCTGACTGTACCCTAAAATAGCAACTGTATGCGGTAATCGTGGTGGGTGAGGGAGACAAAAGCTTCGATCAGTCTCTCTTCAAGCTCAAATTTTCAACAAAAGACCGGTTGCATTTGTTGTGGCCTGTCTTATTCTCAGGTCACTTCCTTCTGCATGAAATTTATTGGCTCAATGGTTACGATAGTCAGTCTGAGTAGGTATTAACTTTTTGACATTGACAATCCAATATATATACACAACTCGTAATAAAGAATAGCATTATAAACTAACAATGAGTTGATTTAGTGGGTCTAGATATTAAATATTTAAGTAATATCATAAGTTTTAATTTTAGTGATTTGAATGGAGTTAATTAGGTTAGATGAGTCGTCATTGTCTTAGTAGTATTCGATCTGAATTAATCAAATATCGTTATTTATACCAAAATAAAAAAAGTATAGCCTTGTAGGAAGTTTCTTTGTTTTCTTTTCTCGAGACTTGGTGCACTAAATTTTAGTTTTTTATCCGATATTTAATCTGTTGAGATGTTAATTATCAAAAAGAAAAAAACTATTGGGATATTTATACTTTTTTATATTGTAATAATAATCATATCAATCAAGCTGAGACTTAATCAATAATTCAATTTGGAATTTTAACTGAGATAGTTAACTTTGCTAATAATTTAGACTAACTAATAATATTTGAGCTTTTATTTCGTACGATACTAAAAAAGTTTAAATATATATTTGATATATGTATAAGATATTTTCACTTAAAGTTGAATATAAAAATATTTTACTCCCAATTTGGTACTTGAATTTTAATTTTATCAATTGTTTTACTACTTATTACAATTTTACTCTAAAAATATATATATATTTTGATTAAGTTAACATGATTACGAAGTAATATTTGTTCTAGATATTTTAATTATTTGATGATAAACGTTCAATCACTCTTACTGTAATCGTTGGTGCTTGAACCCGATACTTATAAAAATAACAATAAATTCTCTAACCACAAAGATAATTTGATTCAAGGAGGAAGATAATTGTAATGAAGTGTGAACCTAAAGTAAGCTTCAATCCAGGCAGGCTGCTGAGTCCATAAAGACAGCTGCTTTATTTGCAAGAGTCAGATTATCAATAATCTTTATCTCAATTTCGGGGAAAAATGACATTAAGGATGCAAAACACAAAGGAGGCGGCCCTAATGCATTGATGACTCGGATAACTCCGACAGGCAGTAAGTAGATGGAGCTTGGGGCTACGGTGTGTAGGCCACTATTGTATTTCGAAGTACAGAACTTGAAAGAGCACAAGGGCATGGGTGCTTATAAAGTTGGTGTAGTTTTAGCTGTCTATTAACAGTTTCCAATTAGCGCAGTTTCGACATTCGATTCTCCCTTCCACTCTCTGGTTTTTACCCCACAACTCCCCTTATTTTCAGCGTACTATGCCCCACGTGACTAAGAAATTACACAGCTATTGTCTCCTCTGATTCCCCACTATTCTCCTATACTTCTCTGCTAGTCCCTTTCTCTCTCAGTTATCTTGTCCATTTGTTTACTCATGTTATCTGTTAGGTGGGGCTGCTCAACCTCCCTTTTGTCAGGAGATGAGTTAAAATGATTGGCACTCTCCGTTTATTTATAACACTACGTTCTCTCTCACTTATCGGAACTTATTACTTGCTCCTGCCTTTCCCTTCCCATATGAAGATAATAGCTAAGAGCTCCCACGATTCTTCTTTCTCCTTCTCCAGGAGATATTTCAACTGGAAAAAGAAGGTCGAAGATGATGATGACGACGACGAGGGAGAAATTTTAACCTTTAGCTTATCCTCTCATTTTTGTGATGAAGCCAAGGAAGCGGGGGAGGTTCGAATAGTTCCACCACCGAGAAAGAAGCTGCCGGTTGTGTCGGTTTCCAGGCTTCGGTCAGCTCTAAGTGTGTTCGGTAAGAACCGGTCTGTGTATCGGTCGGGTTTGGGCACCAAAGTGGTGGGAACCCTGTTCGGATACAAGAGTGGTCACATCCATTTCGCGTTTCAAGAAGAAGCGAAACTAAGCCCGGCGTTTCTAATCCAACTCGCGATGCCGACGAGTGTTTTGGTCAAGGAAATGGCGTCCGGGTTGGTTAGAATCGCGTTGGAGTGCGAGAAGAAGACGGGGAAGAAAGGGGTGAAGTTGCTGGAGGAGCCCGTATGGAGGACGTACTGCAATGGCAAGAAATGTGGGTTCGCGGCGAGGCGTGAGTGCGGACCCGAGGAATGGAAAGTGTTGAAATCGGTGGAGCCCATTTCGATGGGCGCGGGTGTGTTGCCGGGTAACTTCGACGGGAATGGAGATGGGTCCGAAGGTGAGCTGATGTACATGAGAGCCAGGTTCGAGAGGGTCATAGGGTCTAAAGACTCAGAAGCCTTTTACATGATGAATCCGGATGGTGCCGGTGGCCCTGAACTCAGCGTTTATCTGATCAGAGTTTAGGGTCTCTTGTTTTTTGGTCCACTAAGCTTTAGGTTTTTTTGTTAAGCACGATGAAAGATGTACGTGCAGGGACTACACTTGAAGCAGTGTCCAATTACATAAGTAGCATATTAAGTTATTCTCGTATCATATAACACACGAACACATTTATATGAATATTAAGTTATTTTATATGTTCATATAAATATAATAAATTTAAGATGCACATTTATATGATGTGTACGTATTATTAATGTGTTCGTGTTTTATGATACGAGAGTATCTGGATTCTCATCCAATCCAAAATCAGTATAGACGCCCTGATGCATTATTGGGCTTCAGTGTTTTCCAAACAAGTTGAAGATCCATCACCTCTTGTGAATCCATCAACACTGCTTTAATTTATCAAAATTTCATATCTATACTTGTTATATTTTCTTTTAATTTGAATGGATGTCATAAATGAGTGAGATATCAATTAAAATTTCAAAGATGTTGATATGTTAATTCGTATAATTAAAATTTTAAACTTCTTTATAGTTTTAAAATTATCTGTTAATGTAACATAAAATAAATAATATATATATATACACATATATTATCAGGATGATCAAAGGGATGGTAATTAATTTAAGGCACTATTGAAGTGAAGGCACATTCAATTCAATTGGGGTTAAAAAATATATGAAATTGGATTTGGGAAAAATCGGTTTTTTAAACCGGATCGAATATTTTAAAATCGGATAATATAATCGGTTTGGGGAAAAATTAGACAACCGGTTTTTTTTACCGGATTAAAAACCGGTCTGAAGAAACCGATTAAAGAACTGATTTTTTATCCGAAAAAACTAGTTTGGGTTTAAAAAACTAGTTGTTAATATAGTCGTTGGGGGATTTTTGTGAACCTTTTTTTATCGCTTTTTCTATAAAAAAAAAATTACCATTTTACCACCCTAAACATGTATAAATAGGTTGGAGATGTATTTATTCAATTATAGTAAACTTTGTTTCAATTATCGAACTTGGAAGTTTTAAGTATTTGAATTTATCAAACTTGGAAGTTTTTAAGTATTTGAATTTATCGAACTTGTAAGTATTTAAGTATTTCAATTATCATAAACTTTGTTGCAATTGATGACGATGTAATTTTAATAATATTAAAATCGGTTTTTTTTTATTCGGTCTTTTTAAAAAACCAATTTTTTTTCAAACCGAAACCAATTACACCATCCGGCCTTCCAAACCGGTTAGAATCCGAACAGATTTTTTTATAAATCAGTTTTTTGGCTATGTGAAAAAATTAGATAGGATAAAAACCGATCCGAATCGGATTTAAATCCGACTTTGTGCATGCCCAGTCAGACCTCCATCAACTGTAGAACAAACCAAACCAGAACAACTAATGGCCTCAGCTGCCATTATGTCTAATCCTTTTTAGAGTACTAAAGGAGGTAATTGTTTTAATTCTAGTCTGGTCACTACTCTCATTTCCACATCATTATCTTCTTTAAAACACACTGCACAGCCTACGACACTAGCCTTGTAGGTCGCATACGTGCAAGCACTTTCAATGTAATAAAAACTCCTCCTTTTGGGTAGTTTCATAGTTGGATGGACTAATTTAAAATTAATTCGTGACAAATTTTGATTTTAATATTATTAAAACTAATCTAAAAATTAATTATAATTATAATTGTAAATAAGAATATTATATTAACTTAAAATATTATTTATCTAATTTTAAAAATTACATAATTGATAATGAGATGGATTATGCATTTAGTATCTAAATTACCTTTCATATTTTTTTCAAAATCATACATAAAGTTTTATTTGAGTACCCGTCCTTAAAAACTTAACAGACGGACCGACAAGTCGTAGCTTCGGCTTCCGATGGACAGACGATCAATCTAATCGATGGATCACGAGGGAATGATAAGTTGACCAACACAGTCTAGTTTCAGGCCCATCGAGTGTCAAAGATCGGAGCATGAATAAGTCGAAGAGTCTACCATCGATTTAAGGAGCTTGAGACATTTTTCGATGAAATAAAAGTCGGAATCATGTTCAAGGGTCGAAAAATTGTGGGATGTAAAATTTAGACTTCATCGACCGACGGATGCAACAATCGACGAATGGAGATACGACAATCAACGAGTTTGTCTGTTTAAATTTTTGACGGCGGATACTAACATAAAACAAAAACTATTAAAAGTTTAGATACTAAAACAAACCAAAACTAATAACTTAGATACTAAACGCATAACTTATCATTGATAATAATTTCAATTATATGGTAATAATTTCAATTATAACCAAAAATATTTTGAATGTAATTTTTAAGTTATAACTGATATCTATTTTTTTAACTTTGTATTAGTTGATTGTATTTTAGACTTGATTCCATTATCTACCTTGAAAATCCAATTAAAAAAATCCCAAAGTCCCATAATGAAAGATTTTGTATTTCAGAAACGATATCAGCTTGATTTTTTTAGATTTCAAAGATCCCAAGAAGAAACGAAAGCCAACAACTTTTTGGCATGCGAAAAAGTCAGTTATCAGGCCTAGGATCAATACGAAAAGATGCAAAATAGCAGTACTGTTATCAATGCATCTACCAAGATTAACTGCCTAGCCCCATGGCCATGGATGCCATAGCTTGGGAATCCCGATGAAGCTATGAAATGGGAATTGCTTCTGTTCAAGTTCCCATCATCCCCCAACTTGGCCGTGGGATTCGGCTCGATCAAAGTTGCACCTTTTTGGCATGGTTTTACTCCATAAGGACCATTAGTTGTTGTTGTTGTCATTGACTCAACCGGATAGCAGAGATTCGGGTTGTTCCAAGCCCCGAAACGTTTTCCCATTTTCTCATAAAAGACATGGGAGAATTTTAGCACTCCTGTCAGATTGTTGCCGTTTAGATAAAGTGCATTAAGATCGGGCAAACATGCAAGCTTTGGTGGGAGATTGCCTGTGAGGTTGTTGTTACCAAGACCAAGATACCTCAGTCTCTTCAATCCAGATAACGATTCAGGGATTTCACCTATCAAGCCTGTGTTGGTGAGATCCAAAACGACAAGATTTTGCAAATTTTGCCAATCCAAGCTCATAATGTCACCACCTAGTGGATTGCAAGACAACATCAACTCTTCCAAAGAGACCATATCAAGAACATGGTGGCTTAGACCACCTGAAAACTTGTTGTGTCTCAAGTCCAAAAGGGTCAGATTCTTCAGACATGCAATATGTGCAAACAGCCTCCCTTTCAATCCGTTGTTACTCAAATCAAGCTTCAACAGAGATGTTAAACCACCAAGGCCTAGAGGTAAATGACCAGAGAGTGAATTTCTACTTAAATCCAAGATCAGCAGTTCATTCAACATTCCAAAACTATCTGGGATCTCACCAGTAAACCTGTTTCCAGCCAGGACTAGACGATTCAAGTTAGTTAAATTGCCAATACTGGTTGGTATTTCTCCTGTTAAACCATTCTCTAGTAAGACCAAAGATTGGAGCTTTTTGAGGTAACCAAAGGCAGTAGGAATTTCGCCTATGAGACCTGGATTGGACCTAAACTCTAATGACACCAAATTCCTAGCAAGTTTTTCCCAGTCATCGCCGGGGATGGTAACCGGATGTCTGCTAGGAGATATGAAACAATTGAAAAGGCTGAGAGATTTCAAGTGCTTGAGCTGGAAGAGTTGTGGCCTAAATTTCACATTAGTGGCACAAGCAAGAGAGTTGTCATGAACAGGACCAATGCTTATAGTAGTAATATACCATAAGCCACCATTGATATCACAGGAGACACCCTGTAGAAAAAAAATAATCAACGAGATTACCACGTAATCAAATAATTAATGTGAATCAAACAAGATTGGTACTTGGTATTATGCATTCAACTCATGCCTCATGGTCAAATATTATTAACTACAAGCCAACATCAAGCATACTACTTTTTCTCTGAAATATCCAAAAGTGAGATAGTAAATGCAATTCCACCAAGGTTACAACTTATAACCGCAAGGTAAAATCATACCTGAATAGGAGTCCAACCACAAGGATCGGGATAGAGATCCGAGCCATTCCACCAATCACCTACAAACCCTTGTATAGCAGAGTACAAAGCAGCTTGCTCAGCCTTCTCCATGGGAGCTGCTGCTGCTGATTCTTCAGTATTGTCTGCTTGGCCACAGCACCAAACACCCAAGCATAAAATGCAAAAAGCCAAAACGAAATGATTGCCACTGATAAGCATCCTCGTTGTTAGATAATTCAAGGCTCAGAAAAGGGGGGGGGGGACAAAGTTCAGCTTGGCTTAAACAAACTCAAACGTGGTCTTTAAAAAACAACCAACCGAGGAAAAAGGAATGAAAATATATAATATAGAGATTATCAAGATAAGGTAAAGAAGAGAGACAGGAGAAGAAGAGAAAGTGTGTTAGGGAATGTACGTAAGGTACAGCTTCGAAAACCAGAAAGTGTTTTTGAGAAAGCTAAGAATAGTATGGTAGAGTTCTGAGAGAGAGAGAGATGCAAAAAGATGGTTAAGTGAGAAAGAAAAGGGAAATGGAGAGAGTTGAGTACAGTAAGGAGTAGGAAGAATTCTACGTGGGTAAATAGGGAATCACCTTCCAAGAAAGTAAGGGCAATAATAACAAGATTAAAGGCAGTAGAAAAAAAAATAGAATTTTTTTTTTTTTGATAAGATTTGAAGGTCTCTTTAAAAACCTTCTTCTTGATTAATGAAACTTGTAAAGAAGCTTCTTAATCATGGGAAGGAGGAAAAGAGTGCCTTATAATTTTATTGAAGAAAATAAGAATTACAACCTTGGAAAAAAAAATCCAAGTAGTACCCTTACAACAATTCTTGAGCCTTAAAACCGAACTATAGAAGTCAACAACATAAATCAACCTATACCAGCCTTTGCTATAGCATCGGCATCCATATTAGCTGTCCTTGCAATCCATCTAACAACCCCCCGACGGTTTTAAGACACTCAACAATATCTCTAACAATGAAACCATAAACAGCTGGACATGGGACAACCTTATTGATCCAGTCTACTGCAACTCTGCTATCACTCTCTATGATCAACCTATCTTTAACCCTCCCTAGGACAGAGGTAAAGAAAGAGATACCCCTTTGGATAGCTTTAAGTTCCTTCAATGTTAGAGGTCCAGAACCATCCGGTTCCTGAAAAGAACCGAGGATTGCACCAGAATGATCCCTCATAAGACCACCCAGACCTGATTTTTCCCAATCACAACTAATTGCTGCATCCACATTCAACTTGATGAAACCCGTAGGGGGAGGTAACCAAGGGGTTATGGAAGACTTCAAGAAATTATAGGACGAGTAAGAATCCCCTATAGAAGGATCAGAGATTAAGGAGTCCTTAGGAATAGAAACATCCTTATTCTTTGCTAAATACCAAGAGGCCAGCCTAACTCTTATTAAGAAGAATAATTCAGTCTGATCGAGCTTCCCCTTCAAAAACTATGTAATTCCTGAATTTCCAGATTGTCCAAATAACAGCCCCATAAATGAAAGTCCAAATTACCGAATTAGATTTCAACTCATCCCAAGCAAGAAGAAAATTTTTTGCTTCTGCAGAAAACACAGAACTAAATCTCCAAAAATTTAGAAATTTATTCCACAAAGACCACGCAACCGAACAGGAGAAGAATAGATGCGAAGAAGATTCTTCAACCATTTTACAAAGAGGGCATAAGCCATCCTCAATACCTTGAACTCCTCTTTTAACCAATTCGGATTTAACTGTAATTTTTTGAAGCACAATTTGTCAAACTAATGTTTCAACTCTAGGGGGAACCAATCCTCTCCAAACAATCTTGTTCCAGAAATGAGACTCTTCTGAAATTGAAGCACAACTCTTAACATAAGAACCGACTGTATAAACCCCATCCCCACTGCCTTTCCAGATCAATCCATCGCTAGACTCAATAAATAGAGAGAAAGAAGAAATGATGCTCACCAAATTGCACCATTGTTCAAGCTCCCAATCGTTTAAATTTCTTCGAACTTTAACATCCCAAATCCAACCCGAAGAAATAAATTCCCCGAACTCACAAAATTTACCGAATTTATTAGTTGACAGTGAAAACAGTCTAGGAAATAGAATCTGAAACGGAAAATCAGCAGCCCAACTATCTTGCCAAAATCGAACATGCTTACCATTTCCGACATAAAACTTGCACAAACTACGGAACTTACAACCAAATGAGTCTTGTTTGAAATGGTTATTAACCATTGATCTCCACAACCAGGAGGATTGAGAAGTAATCTTGCTGTCAAACAATAGTCTAGAAGAGTCAATGTTGTATTTGCTACAAATAAAATTCCTCCAAACAGAATTTCTCTCATTTGCAAACCTCCAAGACCATTTCCCTAGCAATGCTCTGTTCATAAAAATCAGATTCCGAACTCCCAAGCCTCCCTCAGTCTTTGATTTGCAGACATCATCCCATTTAACCCAGTGTATCTTCTTAATACCATTGCCCCCTCCCCATAATAAATTAGACATAATAGAATTGAGAGTCTTGAGGATAGAAGCTGGAATCTTAAAAATAGACAAAAAATACGTAGGTAGTGAGGACAGAACGAATTTGATCAAAACCAGTCTCCCTGCTAAAGAAAGAGTAGCAGCCTTCCAACCTGCTAATTTAGAGTGGAAATTCTGTACCACTGGTTCCCAGATAACAGAGGAATTCCTAGTAGAACCTAGAGGGAGGCCTAGATAATTAGATGGGAAGTTTCCCACCAAACAACCGATAGAATCTGCCCAAGTTTTAACCTCATGTTGGGATATATTAATCCCGAAGAGTCTGCTTTTCTTCAGGTTTAGTTGCAGCCCTGACATAACCTCAAATACTCTAAGCACCCTCTTCACATTCATAATTTAAGTCTTCGAAGCTCCACAGAAAATAATTAAGTCATCCGCAAACTGCAAGTGTGAAAGATTAAAAGACCCCTCCTCATTGCCAACTGTCAAACCAGCAAATAAACCCTCCGAAACAGCTCTTCGAATTAAAAGATTCAATAATTCCCCCACTAGGTTAAAAAGTAAAGGCGAGAGTGAACATCCCTGTCTAAGACCCTTGGCCATTGGAAACTCCTCGGATGGAACCCCATTAACTAACACTGAGATTGAAGCTGTAGAAACACATCTCCTAATCCAACTTATCCATGTGAAACCGAAACCCATTTTTTCCATCACCTTGAACAAGATAGGCCAGTCAACCGTATCGCATGCCTTTTTGAAATCAACTTTAAACACACAACCCTTTAGCCATTTCTTCCTCCAATAATCAATACCCTCGTTAGCAATGAGTGAGCAGTCCAAAATTTGTCTACCGGGAATAAAAGTGAATTGAGTCGGGCTTATAAGATCTCCTATACAACTTCTAAGCCTCCTTGAAAGACACTTGGATAATATCTTATACACTCCTCCTACTAGGCTTATAGGTCTATAATCATCAAGACTTCCAATGTTAGATTCCTTAGGAATAAGGGTAATAAAAGTATGGTTAATACCATGTTCCCATTCTTTCCCCACAAAAAATCTGTGAAAAAACTGCATAATATTCCCCTTAAGAACAGACCAAAACCTTTAAAAAAAACCCAAATTCAATCCATCGGGCCCCGGAGCTTTATTACTATCACAAGACTTTAGAGTTTCCCAAACCTCCTCCTCGGAAAACTCCTTCTCTAAAAGCATATTCTGTTCGAAAGAAATTCTGGGGAAAACCAAACCAATATCTTCAACTTCTAAAGTAGACCGATCATTATAAATTTTGAAAAAATGATCTTTGACCTTGGCTTTGATAACAGTTGGATCGTGAGTAGTATTCCCATCAACAATTAAAGCATTCAGAGCATTTCGTTTCCTCCTAACTGAAGCACAAGTATGAAAGAATCTTGTGTTTCGGTCCCTATCATTAAGCCACTTCTTCCTAGAATTTTGAAGCCAAATCTGCTCCTCAATTCTGTGAAGTCTCCATAACTCTGCTCTACAACACTAAGCTCTTTAGCAATCCCCTGAACAGAGCTGTTATTCAGCTGCTGGGCGTCTTCCTCAAGCTTCTGAATTTTCTTTTCCAAATCTGATATTGCTACTCCCGGAAATTGATTATTCTTCCCTGACATTTCTTGATGGCAGCTTTAGAGTTCTTCAAAATACTTAAGATCCCACCTTTTCTCCCAGTCTTCTTACAATCTGTGATAGAATGTCTGACCATATCCTCAAAGCCGTCTTCCTCATCAGATAATTAAAGAGTCTAAACGGTCTTTTCCCCCAATCAATATCTTCATCTTTCATAAAATAGCATTGTGATCTGAAATGGATTTAGGAATAAGAGACTGAGAAATCTCAGGAAAAGTAGCTAAAAATTGACCATCCACCAAAAATCTGTCCAATCTAACAAAAGTTGGATCATCTTGGTTATTACACCAAGTGAACCTTCCCCATTCAAAGGCAGATTAATCAAACCTAAGACTGAATAAACTGAGAGAAAATCCTCATAGAGAACCTATTCTGTGCTTTACCCACCTTCTCATCTTCACACAAATAACATTAAAATCTCCTCCAACACAAACCGGCAGGTTCTGTCCAGAGATGAACACACTGAGTTCTTCAAAAAAACTCTCTTTTTCTTCCTCCACTGAAGGCCCATAAACATTAATGAGGACACTTCTGAATTGATGCAGCCTGAATTTCCCTACAACAGCAATGAATCTCTGTTAATGCAGTGATTTCCATCTCAAACACATTGTCATCCCAACAACATAATAAGCCCCCTGAAGAACCAATAGCTGGAGATTCAATAACACTCTGAAGATTATTCAGTCCATTCCTTCTCAGAAAGACCTTTGAACCTTCTCTACTTTAGTTTCTTGTAACCAAAGAAAAGAAGGATATGAGCTAGAGACCAATCTCTGGACTGCTTTATGTTTTTCTCTTTTCCCCAAGCCCCTAACATTCCATGAAATTATTGCTAATTTGTTTCATTAAAATTTCTTGAGAACCTGACTTCCCCACTATGGCAACTCAACTGGCCAAATTCAAGCCATGTTCTAGTTTAATTATTTTGTCCAGAAAAGCTTCATTCCCCTTAGTAAAGAGACCCCCAAAATCTGACTCACTTGCCATGTGGCTACTGCTTCATCTAAAAGCTCTGAAAATTCTGTAGAAGAGGCTGTAAATATTGACATGTTCTAGAGCTTCTCTTACCAATGATCTTCTTGCCCTTCTTTTGCAAAATCCTGATTTGGAATTAATCAAATGACTGTCCGTAACACAACCCTCTGGCTCTCCATCGAGACTACTAATCCCAGCTTTCTCTACTAAATTTGTCTCCTCTCTGCCTGGAGAATTAAGCTCTGCTGCTGTAGAAATCTTTTGTATTGGCGTGCAGACCTGATCACAAACTTTGTTTTGAACTGGAACAACCTCTGTACCATTAGTTTCCTTATGAATCTCCCCATGCCAATGTTTTCTCTCCCTCCTTCTATAAACTTTGCTGTAATGGCCATTCTCCTTCTCTGTAGAGGCTCACTTTTTGTGGATAGCGAGCTTCTATGCACCACCATCGCTTTATTTCTTAACTGGCTCTTCAAACAATTCGAGTTAGGAACTATCAGCGAAGAATTAGGATCAGGAACCTCAATATCTACACTGGCAGACGAAGCTGAAATGCAACTGGTCCCTTTATTCTTGTTTTTAACACTGCTAGCCTCTATAATTCCCCTGTTTTTAACCAGTTTACCAAACCTGTTAATTGTATATCCTGGCCCAGAAGGAAAAAACTTTGAAGCCTCCGATCCAGTCAGCTCATTGTCAACAGATAGGGCCTCCGGCCCATTTGCCGAAATATTGAATTTTTATGCCCAAACCTGCAAACTCTACTATGGTATTCCCACCATTCCGAACACCTGACAACCTCTTTTAATGCCTTTCCCATGTTTAGAAAGTCTTGGAAAGTGCATTTCCCCATCAGACTGCTGTGCCGAAAGAGACACCATCATCATTCCAAGTCAACCTTCTGTCTGAACATCTCTGCTGATTTGACTGAACTTTCCCATATTCTGACTTCTCCCTGACTCTACCTTCCTCAGACCCCAACTCGCCATACTATTTCCCATCTGCACGATCACCGGAAAAAATTTGAAAAAAGGATTTGCATCTTCCCAGCCCTCTCCAACTTTGATCTTAATCCGATCGATCTGCCATAGGATCCAAATTAGTGAATTCTGGAACATCGAAAGGACTTGCAACTCGCAAAAGAATCCTCACAGACGAGAGATCCTCCCGTTCTTAGTGGACCATGGATTTCTACCATACTTCCCCATCTTCCAGCAGCTCGTTCCAAGAAGGATTCATCCCAACATAACAGAGGAACCCCACTTAACTCAAGCTGACAATAAGCCATTGGAACCCTTTCATTCAGTAAAGGTGCAATCTATCAAAACAAAAGTTTATTACATCTCTTCTTTGTCCATGCCTCCATCATTTCTTCGAGAGATTGAAAATGATAACACAGGAATTACGGGCATAACCCCAACCAACAATCTGAACTTTGTAACCATTAGTAATGAAGAACTCCTGAACTGACTTAATATCTAAAGAGAGCTTAAAATCCCTGTTAAAGATCTTTGACCCAGTTCCGATTATCAGAGGGAATATGCATTTCCATAACATTCTTCAATGCTTTCTCCTTTGATTCCCAACAGAATGTGTCTCCCTATACCCCAAAGTATTGTTCCTCATATCCTCAGTCAGTAAAGCCTTTGTACGATCTGTCATCCCTAACTCCTACTGGAAAAATCAGCCTCTTTCAACTTTGAAGGACCTGCTGTAATCGAAACTGGACCCAACTGAACTGGACTATTCTTGGCCACATTCCTTGGACGAACTTCATTGTATTTTGCAACACCAACTGAAATCCTTCTCCCATCTATCATGAATCATTTAACATATCAATTGCTCTCCTCAAACCAGATCCCTCTCAAACTGAACAAAAGCGAAAGTGGAAAATCTATATTTTGGGTTTTTAGTTTCTTTCGGGATGAAACTCTCTCCACAGTTCCCTGAGACGAAAAAATATCTCTAAGCTCACGCCGAGAACTCTCCTACTTAGATTATCGACAAAAGCCTTCCAAACCTCGCCTGAACCTATTTTCCCTTTCAACTTTT